>NC_053441.1:44061069-44133136 GCF_007990345.1 Gossypium hirsutum | reverse complement strand
AGGAGTTTTCACGGGTTGGCAAGCTTCTATCGAAGGTTTGTGCCTAATTTTAGTTCTGTAGCTGCCCCCTTGACAGGTATAATTAAGAAAAATTCTCCTTTTGTGTGGACTGATGAACAAGAAAATTCTTTTAATAAGCTTAAAGAATGTCTAACTAATGCACCATTATTGTCTTTACCTGATTTTAACAAAACATTCGAGATAGAGTGTGATGCTTCAGGTATCGGCATTGGCGCTGCTTTAATGCAAGATGGACGGCCTATTGCATACTTTAGTGAAAAGCTTAACGGAGCTACGTTGAATTATCCAACGTATGATAAGGAACTATATGCATTGGTCTGAGCTCTCGAAACATGGCAACACTATTTATGGCCGAAGGAATTCGTAATTCATTCGGACCACAAGGCTCTAAAGCATTTGAAGGGACAAACCAAGCTCAATAAACGTCATGCCAAGTGGGTGGAGTATTTGGAGTCGTTTCCGTACGTGATCAAGTATAAAAAGGGTAAGGAAAATGTTGTAGCCGACGCCCTATCACGAAGGTACGCACTTGTCAATTTAATGGATTCTAAATTGCTTGGTTTCGAATTTATCAAAGATCTTTATAAATCTGATGCTGACTTTGGTGAAATTTATGAGTCTTGTTCGCATGGTGCTTGTGAAAAGTATTTTCAGGATGAGGGCTATTTATTTCGTGAAGGCAAGCTTTGTGTGCCTCAAAGTTCTGTGAGAAACGTCCTTGTAGAAGAAGCTCATAGCGGAGGACTTATGGGCCACTTCGGAATTGCTAAAACTTTAGCAATATTGCATGAACATTTCTATTGGCCCAAAATGAAACGTGACGTAATAAGGAAATGTGATCGTTGCATCACTTGTAAGAAGGCAAAGTCACGAATCAAACCGCATGGATTATACACCCCGTTGCCTATTCCTGATGCTCCGTGGGTAGACATTTCAATGGACTTCGTTCTGGGCCTTCCAAAAACCAAAAGAGGGAGAGATTCAATATTTGTTGTTGTAGACCGTTTTTCAAAAATGGCCCATTTTATACCTTGTAATAAAACTGATGATGCTACTAACGTTGCTAGTCTGTTTTTCAAGGAAGTTGTTAGGTTGCATGGGATCCCTCGAACCATTGTCTCTGATCGCGACACAAAGTTCTAAGTCATTTTGGAGGACGTTGTGGGGGAAATTGGGCACCAAACTTCTATTTTCGACGACATGCCACCCTCAAACGGATGGCCAAACCGAAGTAGTCAACCGTGTGCTATCAACTTTGCTTCGAGCTATTTGAAAAAGAATTTGAAGATGTGGGAAGATTGCTTACCTCATGTGGAGTTCGCATACAATCGAACCGTTCATTCTGCTACGAAATTTTCTCCTTTTGAGGTAGTATACGGTTTAATCCCATTACTCCTCTTGATTTGATTCCTATGCCTTCTAATGAATTAGTACATGTAGATGGCAAAAAGAAGGCCGAATTTGTTAAGCAATTGCACAAAAATGTTAAGGATAATAATGAGAGGAGAACCGAACAATATGTTCGAGGGGCAAATAAAGGGCGCAAACGAGTCGTGTTCGAACCCGGTGACTGGGTTTGGATCCACATGCGCAAAGAACGATTTCCCGATCAAAGAATCCAAGCTTCAATCAAGGGGTGATGCCCTTTCAAGTATTGGAACGGATCAATGACAACGTCTACAAGATTGACCTACCGGGTGAGTATGCAGTGAGTGCAAGTTTAACGTTGCTGACCTTTCTCCTTTTGATGTAGGTGACGATTCGAGGACGAATCGCTTCGAAGAGAGGGAGGATGATATGAGCTCGCCCATGAAGATAGGTGCTGAATCCATGGAGTTGCCTTTGGGGCCAATTACTCGAGCACGTGCCAAGAAGTTCCAAGATGCTGTAGCAAGCTATATTGCTCGATTGTGGAGTGATGGGTTGATTGCCCATAAAACACCCAGCTCAACTAGCTTGATTCGCAATTTCCTACAAGCTGATTTTAGCTTGTGTCAGCTCAATTTAACTCAATTCGGCACTTAATTAGTTCAAGGAGCTGATTAAATTTATTTTTAATAAATTTAGTTAGTTGTGTTAGTTTAGAATCAGCTCAAATCATTTAACTAAATAAATGTGTCTTAATCTGGACATTTTTAATTCAGCTTATTAAATATGTTTTATATTAGTACATGCCTTTAATATGTCCATATTAAGTCATAAATTAAATGTTTTTAGTTTAATTACAAAGTTTTAATGTGTCTTGACTAAGACAAATTTATTAGTGGCTGCTAATTAATTTGTCTTAGCCGAATTAATGTGCAGAATTTTAATATGTCCAGCTGCTGATTTCATGAGTATTAAATTTGTCCTAATCACATTTATTTGATGTTTTTCAGCTAGCTTAATGGCAAAGAAAGCTCATAAAGAAGGAGCATGTATTTGGGCACATGCATGGACGGCATTTAAAGTGCAGCTGCCTTGTGTTTCCAGCTGACTTTTCGTGCAGCTCAATGGACTTCTAGCTGCTGTTTTGAGCTTCTCCAAGGGCCAATTTCGTGGAGAGCAATGGCCAAAGAGTGTATCATAAATTCCAGCAGCCAATTCACTTGGTGGCTACTCATATTCGGCCAAAGAAGCATAATTTTGAAGCTGTCCATTTCTCTTCTTCATAGCAGCAATTAAGCTATTTTAAAACATTAGTTGAATGTGAATTATCATCATTAAAAGGGCCAGCCGAATCATCTCTTCTAGAAGGATAAGATTCAGATTTTGTTCATCAATGTATTTGGGAAATTTCTAGGAAGTTTCCTATAGAAACTTAAGGCATAAGAATCTGATTAATAGGCTATTCGGCTGCCTTAGTCCAGCCTATAAATAGACCATGTAATTCACATTTTGGAGGTTAATGAACAATTTGATAGCTTTGCTAAATTGTGAGGTTGTTTTCAACTCTCGTTATTCTCCAAAAACTTGTGAGACTTATCAAACATCTTTGTGGCGTCAAACTTGTTTTTGTTTCTTCCCGAACTTATCACTTTAATCCCAAAAGTGTGGCGTTCGATTCATACTAAGGTTCCTATCACCATTGATAGTGGGTCGAAGTTTCTTTCCATTTAACAAGCCTTCCATCCATCCTTACCAACCTAAGCATTCTCCTAAGTTACGGGTTAACACATTCCTATTGTGTTAGTTCGGCTTTTCGAATCCTTAGCCAAATTGCTTCCATTGTTTTCTAATTCATTTCCTAAACCAACAAAACCTTTTTTGAGCCTAAATAAACCTCTTTCTTCTAGCCTATTTTGTAAAGCCTCAATTTACTCCTAATTCATGATCGGGCGATCTTTACGACTCAATTCGATCTCGAGGTGAGGGCGTATCAGTTCTCCCCTTTGTACATGCACATTATACATTCAATGTGATGAATTAAGGTAATATTCCCTCCCTTTGGACGTTCATGAATCCACCCATACATGTATAGGAGCTGATTGGTCAAATTGAGGTGCGAATGGCTTAGATGCTGCCTTGGGAATACGATCGGCCAAGCTTGTGCTTTAAGTTGCTGGACACCTTTTGGCCAAATAGGTGCCTTGGGGAGCCAAATGGATCAGCCACCATTCATTGAAAGAGGCCTTACATGCACCGTCCCATACATTGAACCTATCATGCATGAACCTTGTTTAATTACTCTCCAAATTCAACTCACCTACAAAAACACATGAACCAAAATTAAATCACATAAAATTCAGCTGAACAAACATTAATATAATTTAGACGCACTAATTAAACATAAATTAAATTAGACAAATTTAATAAAGTCTTAACAAGACATATTAAATTCGGCCAAGACACATTTAAAACATGTAATAAGTCAAAACATAATTATAAGCTGTAGTAATTTAAGCTAAATTAATAAATTACTTAATTTATTCAGACATTAAAATAAATGAGTTGAAATAAACTTAAGCCAAGCTCAAACGAGCTAAAGTAAGCTAAATTGAGCTCAAACGAGCTAAATTAAGCTCATGTGAGCTAAATTGAGCTGGGAAAAACTAAGATTGAGCTTGTTGAGCTGAGATTGAGCTTCATCTTGCACTTGGGGCCCTCGTGTTTTAGGCCAATCATGATAGCAACGAGTGGTGCCACAACATGATGCGATTGAGATCACATCATACCCTCCCTCTTGAAGACGATTTGTCCTCAAATCGGGCCACTTGCTCGCGAAAAATTTTTCGAGATCACAAGCCCTTTTGTTCATGATCCGAAAAGTATTGTTTTTAAAACTCCAGGAACCACAAATGTTTGAAAAGAAAATGATTTAGTTCCATGCCCTCTCTCTTTAGGAGGAAACCATTCCAAAGTGTCACCTACATAGAAATGGAACGAATTAGTGACACTAAAATTTATAAACTCAAACGATCTTTTCAGAATCTTATTCAAAATTAGAATGCATAATCCAATGCCGGGATCAAATGTTGAAGTGGATCTTACCTGTTCACAATGGTTTTCCATACTTGGTAATAAAGGATACATCAGAATCAAATCAAATTTATAATCAAAATTTATCAAGGAGTCCTCCAAATGATCATGTAATCTAAGTTCCACTCGATCAATCTTACTTAAACATGCAGAATTTATATAGCAAGGCAGATTTGAGACACCATCTTCAAATTCAAATGCACTAACCATTTTACATGCCATCGTCTTATCACATATTCGGATCAAAAGAAATTAAACAAGCATGCCTTTAAACATTCATATGTCTCGATTCTGTTAAACAAAAATAAACAACATTCTCCACAATCAAAAATTTGATTTTGTCTTAACAAGCCAACAAGATTCACACGTCTCGTTTTCAAACTTAGTGACAAAGCATCATACAAGCAACGATTGTTTACTTGGTCATTCAAACAAAATTTACAATGCTTGCCTTCTCTCAAAGATGAACCAGAATGGCGAACTCCAGGGTTGAACACACGATATTGTTCACTCGTTCTAAAATGCAGTGTGAATTTCTTAATTACCAACAATTCACACAAGTGGAACAAAAAGAATTTGAGCATGCATATGTTCAAACATTCATACATCGTAAATCTCATTCGAATAGACTTGTTCAAACATGGGGAATTTACGCAAAAAAATAGAAAATTCAAATTATCACCACACACAAGTAGACTAGGCGTTTCACATGCCAACTTTTTATCACAAGAGTTCAAAATTTGTTTGTGCGGATTTATTCGTACTTCAGTAAAATTCTTCCAATACCATACTCATCAATAGGAAAACACTTCTTACCACTATGGAAGGTGTAATCACCATCATTCAGAATATGATAATCAAACAAATCAAACTTTGTATGTGAATAATCTTTATCGCACACTATCACACTTTGTTCATGCTGATCTAATCGAACGCCTTCAATAAAATTGCCAGCAACAAACTTATCGTAGAAAAAACTTTTCAAAGCACTAGTTGAAACAAAATCATAAATAATAGATGAACGAAAATTAACCAATTCAATGAGAAAAACCCTTTCACAAAAACAATTTTCAGTAATCTTGTCATAAACATGTGAGTAAATGAGTTGAAACTCGCTCAATAAGGAACCCTTACCTTTCTTACCATTGGAAATGTGACAATCATTTTTATCTTCCAACTTACCTCTTTCAATCAATTGAAAACGTCTCTCGGTAGAAAGGTAATGAAGTTGGAACCAATCCGTGGATGGAATCTTGCAAACCTAAAACAAAGAAAAATCACAAGGTAATTTCGAAAGGGGGTTAGCAAAAAAATTCCTCTCTTTTTTGTGATTACTCACTTCACTCGTTTCTTTTACAGACTCTCTTTCTTTTTCACTTGATTTCTTTTCAAGCTCTCTTTCAATTTCTTTTTTCGTTTTTTCTTTTTCAATTTTTTTCATTCTCAATTTCTTTTTCAATTTTCTTTTCTTCATTTTCTTTTTCTCTCACTTTTTCGATTTCTTTTTCTTTTTGTTTTCTTTCAATTTCTTTTTCAATCTCTTTCTCCTTTTCTCGCTCAATGGATTGCTTCATTTTGAATTGGTCTTCTTGCACTTGTTCCGGTGTGAGCAGCGCTAAAGTGATTTTCCTTCCTTGATGCTTGAAGGAATACCTATTGGTACGTTCATCGTGAATGACCTTGCGATCCAATTGCCATGGTTCTCCTAGCAACAAATGGCAGACTTGAATAGGCACAACATCACAAAGGACTTCGTCTTGGTATCTTCCGATCGAAAATGCAACACGCACTTGTTGAGTAACTTCAAATTTGCCTTCAACACCAAGTCCTTGCAGTTGGTAGGGTCGTGGATGCTTGGTAGTGGCCAAGCCAAGTTTTTTTACCGTTCGAATACTAGCCATGTTTGACCTACTTCCACCATCAATAATGAGGCAACAAACTTTATCGTGGACACGGCAACGCGTGTGAAACATATCTTCACATTGTGGTTCATTTTCCAATCTTTGAAGGATTGCACTAATCTTGATGTCAACGATAGTAGGTGTCAAATCTTCTTTATCTTTGTCGAATTGTCGAAATTCAGATCGCATTATCCTTTGCATTTCTTGTCTCGACATTTGGAATTCAAATTCAGAAAATTCTTCAGACATGCTTCAACAAAATATTAGAAAACAAAAGTTAAATTAGAAAGAAAAATAATTCTCACCATAAATCTCTCAAGTTCACTCAAAAAGAAAAATTCACTCACTCGTGTTTGAACTCTCTTTTAGGCTTTTTTTTCGAATGAACTCACGCTCTCTTGCCTTTTACCACTCGACCTCATCTCACAAATTCGTAATTCGTCTCGATAGACTTAATTTGTTGCTTGAGGGTCGGTTTCAAAATGGGTTACAAGGGATAATGTCGGGTGTAGGGTAGGCTGAATAAAGAAGAAAATTGGTTTAAAGTGTGGCGTTGGGATGGGTAAATAATGGTAGGAAGGGAAACTTGATGATCGGAGTAAATAAGAGAAGAAAATAAAAAAACTCGCAAGACTTTTCACTTTGTTTTTAAACTTGATTTTTTTGCTCACCTTTTTTTTCTTTTCTTTTTTTGCTCGATTTTTTTTCACTTTTTTTTTTGATTTTTTTTTCAATCAAATTTTTTTTTTCAAATTTTTTTGATTTTTTTTGTTACTCCAATACAATAGTAAGCTAAATACAAGGGAAAAAAATTAAATTACAACTCAAATTTTTTTTTGATTTTTTTTTCACGTTTCGAATCTACTTGCGGCCTTATTACGAACGTCGGTGCTCCTCGTTTTAGTAGCTCTGATACCAAATGATGTGATCCGGCCTGATTAATTGAGTCGGGTTCACTTAAGATGCCCGATCGTCGACGAGAAGCTCGTTCAAATTTGTAGATAGATGGAGTTTGAATGTTTTATAAGCGGAAGGTAGGCAAAATGGGTTCAAAGGATGGGTTTTGGTTTGATGAAAGATAGGTTCGGTTTAACAAAGAATTAAGTTACAAAGATGATAAATAAATGGAAATGGATAAAGAACTCAAACTTTAAGAATGATTCAATACTAAAAAGTATTGCCCCGAGTCTTATATTGCTTAAGGTGAATTTTGATGAAGGATAGAAGCGGACCTTGACCCGTTACCTATATGGAGGTAAGAACCAAAGGTATAGGAAGATGGTTGAACGCCACACCGATTCGGTGATAAGTTCAATGGAGTTCGGATTGACACCACTAGCAAGCTAGATAAGTCGCTTCGAGACTCGAACGAAAGAAGAGAGGAGGTAACCTCACAAGAACAAAAGTTCTATTAAGTTTAATTGATCAAATTCTGTAACCTTTTACAATAAACAAAATAAACTATTTATAGGCTCTCTAATGCCTATTAAAATTCAGCTACTAATGTGTTCACACAACAATTAAAAATGTTCACACTTCAAGCATTAAATCTCTGTTCATGGATAGTGTAAGTTCATGCATGGTTGAATAATCATGTTTCTTCCCAAAACCCGTTCATGCATGCTTAACCAATAAGAAAGCTTCCTTGTTCCATGAATGTGCATCTTCAATTCATATCCAACCCCTCTTGGACGAATGCTAGGTGCATGGGTCATGCATCTCTCTTAATTAAAACTTTAATGATGGGCTGGTTCATGAATGGAAGCATGTACCTTGTAAATTCGTTCTCCCCTTTGTACATGCACATTATACATTCAATGTGATGAATTAAGGTAATATTCCCTCCCTTTGGACGTTCATGAATCCACCCATACATGTATAGGAGCTGATTGGTCAATTGAGGTGTGAATGGCTTAGATGCTGCCTTGGGAATACGATCGGCCAAGCTTGTGCTTTAAGTTGCTGGACACCTTTTGGCCAAATAGGTGCCTTGGGGAGCCAAATGGATCAGCCACCATTCATTGAAAGAGGCCTTACATGCACCGTCCCATACATTGAACCTATCATGCATGAACCTTGTTTAATTACTCTCCAAATTCAACTCACCTACAAAAACACATGAACCAAAATTAAACACATAAAATTCATCTGAACAAATATTAATATAATTTAGACACACTAATTAAACATAAATTAAATTAGACAAATTTAATAAAGTCTTAACAAGACATATTAAATTCGGCCAAGACACATTTAAAACATGTAATAAGTCAAAACATAATTATAAGCTGTAGTAATTTAAGCTAAATTAATAAATTACTTAATTTATTCAGACATTAAAATAAATGAGTTGAAATAAACTTAAGCCAAGCTCAAACGAGCTAAAGTAAGCTAAATTGAGCTCAAACGAGCTAAATTAAGCTCATGTGAGCTAAATTGAGCTGGGAAAAACTAAGATTGAGCTTGTTGAGCTGAGATTGAGCTTCATCTTGCACTTGGGGCCCTCGTGTTTTAGGCCAATCATGATAGCAATGAGTGGTGCCACAACATGATGCGATTGAGATCACATCAAATTCTGCACTCAACAAATCTGAAATTTGATAGAAAAAATAATAATAAGATGTGTTTACAAAGGGTGGCTGGCCAATGCTTACATAGGCCTCCAACAAATCCTAATCTCACAAGTAACTAATAAAAATTAAACTTAATTAATAAAATAACAAGGATTAAAAAATTTTACATGTAATGCTCCTAAAGATTAAAAAATTAAATTAAACAAGTAAGATGTTTACAAATTGGGCCCTTTGACATTTTGGCCTGATTTTCAACTAAGTATGAAGAAATTTCTTGATTGGGCTAAAGTTTGGTTATTGGGCCTCGCCTTCAAGAATTTGGGCTCGTGATCCATCTCCTACCAAAATTGGGTCGTTGACGCTCGTAATGGAGATCCAATGCGTTTTGGCTGCAAGATTTGGTTTCTTGGACCAAGATTTCCAAGATTTGAAATCTTGATTTTCTTGATTCTTGAAATCTCTTCGAACAGCAAAATTGGGCCAAGATTCGGTTTCTTGATTTTCTTGAAAACAAGAAAGTGAATCTTGATTTTCTTGTTCTCTCGTGTATGCATCTAAGGCCTTGCTAACAAGCTCTTGAATGGTCCCATTTAGTTTGGACCGCATTTGCCGGGCCTTTGATCTTGTTATTGGGCCTTGTGGCAATTTGAGCCCATCACGTTCTTGAACTTGGGTTGGGCCTTTATGACTCGTATCAAAGCTAGATAAGTCGCTTCGAGACTTGAACGAAAGAAGAGAGGAGGTAACCTCACAAGAACAAAAGTTCTATTAAGTTTAATAATCAAATTCTGTAACCTTTTACAATAAACAAGTAAGCTATTTATAGGCAAAGACTAAGCTAGCCGAATGGGCAACTTAATGGCTAAGAATTCAGCCATGAATATGCTAGAAATTTCTAGAAAGAAATCATTAATTTGCTGTAGCTGAATTCAGCTGAATGTGCGTGAATGAAGCATTAAAAATTCGGTTCATGTTTGGAGATGATACATGGATTGACCAAATCATCATGTTGCTTCATTGATACGACCCGCCCTCGGGAACGGCCATTGTTTCAGCCTACAAGCGAGGCTCGTCGTTTTTACAAGCTGGACATAGCTCAATTATATTTTTGTGGAGCTTCATTTAGCTCATTTCTAGCTCCTTCAAGTTCAATGAGCTTGAACCAGCTCAATTTTAGCTCAATATTTTTAAGACCTTTATTATAGTAGCTGAAATAATTATTTGCGTCATTTAATTAGTTTATTACAGCCCAATTAATTTTAGTTGTTTGCATAATTTAAAATCTGGACAAATTTAATTTTTGCATCTTAATTGAGTTATTTTTACATGTCATTAGTTTGTCTTAATTTTTACAGCTTATTAATATGTTTTATGCATTTTTAATGAGTCAAATTTCATTACATGTTTTAATGTGTCTTGTCCAAACTAAATTATATGTGCAGATTTTTAGTGCCGAATTAATGTGTTTAACTTGTCAAAGTTTTATTTTAATTATGTTCAGCTAATATTACATTAATTTGAGCTCATTCATGTTTTATGTAGGTTGGCCGAATGTGGATGGAGCATTTAAGCTTGGTGCATGCACAATAGATTCAATGAACCTGGAGATACATGCATCAAATTGGTGAGCTGAATTTGGCATTCCTAGGTGACTATTCGGTCAAGAGAGCTAATGTTTCCAACTCCAAAGCTGTCAATTAATCCTTTCACATTTGCTTGATGCATCTTGGCTTTTCGGTTCCATGTGTTCACACTCCATGACTCTTCAATGTTGAGCTTTCACACTTGAATTGGCTGCTCATTCCCCTCTTAATTGCTGGTCACTTTTCAGCCAAAAGTTGCAACATAAATGAGCTAATTTATGCCCATTGTCCGAACCTAGCTATCCATGCATCATCCAAGTTTTTCCAAGTCCAATGCTTCATCTAGAAGGTGTCTAATGGAGCTCCATGTTCAGCCGAATCTAGCTAGTTCATTTAAGTGATTCATTTGCTTAATTTTTAAGGAATGTAAGTGACCATTCGGCTAACTTAGGTGTTGCTTATAAATAGCTGAAATTTTACTTTGTAAAGTACTTTTGAACCTTTAACGAATTGCTGTCAAAATTTAGAGAGGATTCTTCTCTTAAATTTCGTCCAAAAACTTCGTTGACTTATCTAAGTAGTTAGTGGCGTCAACCATTTTTGTTCAATCGAACTTATCACGTTTACGTGTGGCGTTCAACCCAAATTATACCAAGGTTCCTATCTGATCTAGATAGTGGGTCGAGGTTTCCATTTTAGTTTTCAAAATCAACTTTAGAACCTATAAGTCTCGGGTCAACCCTTAACAAAGAGTTGGTTCATTCTTGTTCTCAAGTTACCGTTTTAAAATTCAAACACCAAGTTTTTCTATTCTTTCATAGCCAAACCTTATACAGTTAATTAACCTTCTTTCATAAACCTATCCATTGACACCCATAAGCCCTATTTAGCCTAAATCTGACTTCAATTCAAACTCAAATGATTCTTCCCTGTTTTAACGATCGGGCAACAATACGACTCGAATTCATCAACGAGGCCGGGTCACATCATTCACTTGATGCATTCATGCATCCTTAACCTTGAAGAATCTCCATAATTCCATGAATGTGCAGCCCTTTAATGATCCTACATCTCCCTTGGCTGAATGAGGCATTAATGTGCCTAAAATACTTGAATGGTCATCTTGAAAATGCATGAATCATGCATGAAACGTCCCATGTACTTTTCCCCCATAAATATGATCCATGAATCTTCAAATACATGAACTTTCAGCAACTCCCTCTTACATGAGCGTCCCAAATGCATGTGCTACTTTAAATGCCATCCATTCAACCTCAATTGTGCATGCACACTCCCATACATTGCACCAATCCGTTCATGAACCTGTAGCAAATAACATCAGCAAGTTATGATGTGATCCGGCTCGGTTGATTGAGTCGATTCACTTGATTGCCCGATCGTCGACGAGGAATAGTTGAGTTATCGGAAATAGGATGAAATAAGGCTAAAGATGCAGAAGCTTTCAGATGGTTTTAAAGGTTGGCTAAGGTGATGGTAAATTTATAAGGGTAGTAGGCTCGATTTAAGTATAAAAATAAGAAAAATGGAAGTTGATAAATGAAGGCTCGGTTTTGTAAAAAGATATTATAGTTGGGTAAAATCTAGGATAGTCGGTGGAATGGATAAATGAGCTTAAACACCAGAAACGATTCAACACTAAAAGTGTCACCCCGATTTCTATTCGGTTCAAGGTGGGATTGCGGAATTGTAGAAGGTTGAACGCCACACCAAAGCAAGGTGATAAGTTCAAAAGAGAACGATAGACGCCACTAGCACGCTAGATAAGTCAGATCGAAACTCGTACGAATTTAGAGAGGAGAAAACTCACTCTTTGAACAAAGTTCATTCAAATGATCAAAAGTCAAAAGTCCTTTACAAATGAAAGAAAACAAATATTTATAGGCACATAGATGACCATTCAAATTCGGCATCTAGGTGTTCACACAATAATAAAAACGTTCACACTAATGTATTAAAATAGTTCATAAATTCGGCAGATTCATGCACTAGCTGAATGGACACTTTCTTCCCCCTTAGTTTGTGCATGAATGCTTAGTCATAAAGAAAGGCTTCAAGTGACTTGTATGTGCACCAAAAGGTTGCATTCATCTCCTTGGGACGTTCATGCACTTGTATGGACCATGTATCTTCATAATTAAACACTTTAATGGCATGTAAGTTCATAAATGGTAGCATGAACCTAGTAAATTCGTTCGAACGATAGACGCCACTAGCACGCTAGATAAGTCAGATTGAAACTCGTACGAATTTAGAGAGGAGAAAACTCACTCTTTGAACAAAGTTCATTCAAATGATCAAAAGTCAAAAGTCCTTTACAAATGAAAGAAAACAAATATTTATAGGCACATAGATGACCATTCAAATTCGGCATCTAGGTGTTCACACAATAATAAAAATGTTCACACTAATGTATTAAAATAGTTCATAAATTCGGCAGATTCATGCACTAGCTGAATGGACACTTTCTTCCCCCTTAGTTTGTGCATGAATGCTTAGTCATAAAGAAAGGCTTCAAGTGACTTGTATGTGCACCAAAAGGTTGCATTCATCTCCTTGGGACGTTCATGCACTTGTATGGACCATGTATCTTCATAATTAAACACTTTAATGGCATGTAAGTTCATAAATGGTAGCATGAACCTAGTAAATTCGTTCTCCCCTTTGTGCATGCACTTAATTCAATCAATGTGTTGAATTATTGAGTTAATTCCTTCCCTTGGACGTTCTTGAACCCATCCATGCATGTGTAGTAGCCTATAGGTCAATTCAAAGTGTGAACATGCTCAAGGAGCTCTATGGTCAACATAGAATTAGTTAGCAGCTACTTCTTGGCCGAATAAGTGCCTTGGAAAGTTAAGAGACAGCCACCATACATGCACTTAAGCCATTCATGCATTATATCATCCCATGCATTTGATCCATTCATGGACTAGCCTTTAATTTCCATACATGCATTCGACACATGCATGAATTTGTAGAAACATTGCATCTAGCCGTACATGCACCAGCATTTAGTACTTCTTCATTCATGAGTGTGGAATGCCCAAAAGAGATGTTTCTTCATTCATACATTGTACCGTCCAAAGGAATGTACTTACATGAAATAAACAAGTCATTAAGACATCTCATGAACACTCATAAATTCAGCATGATGTGAACACATTAATGTCACGCATTAATTCGGCTATGTGAACATAATCAATTTATATAATGACAATGATATATTAATAACAAATATTAATATAAGACAAGTTTAATGCTTAAATGAATATGTGCAAATTTTATTTAATGTATTAAAGACAAAACCGAGTTTAAACTAAAATGAGCTAAGCTTTAGCTCGTGAGCTAAAGTTGAGCTGAGGCTAAACTCCTAAGCTGAAGTTGAGCTAAGGTTTAGCTCGTGAGCTAAATATGAGCTAGGAGTGAGCTCGGTTTAGCTCAGGCAAGTTGGATCGAGCTTGAATAAGCTGGATTTGAGCTAGATGGAGCTCGTGGAGCTGGAAACGAGCTGGGATCAGCTTGCCAACATGTCAATGCTCGGCTTGACAGACTTGTTCGATGAAGTTCGCGGGGCGTGCTCGTATCAAGTTAAATGCATTTCAGACACATTAAATTAGCAGCATATGAACTCAATAATTTGCACATTAAATTCGGCCATACATATTAACAAATTCAGACATATTTAAAACATCATAATTAATTAAGTATTTAATTTAGATATAATTAAAACACTTAATTAATTATTTGTCCAGATTTTAACAAATTAATTAACTTAAAATAAACAACTAATTCAACTAAAGACAAATTAAATGGTTTATTTCAGCAAAATAAATGCAAACTAAAGTGATACGAGCACGCCCCGCGAACTTCATCGAGCAAGTCTGTCAAGCCGAGCATTGACATGTTGGCAAGCTGATCCCAGCTCGTTTCCAGCTCCACGAGCTCCGTCTAGCTCAAATCCAGCTTATTCAAGCTCGATCCAACTTGCCTGAGCTAAACCGAGCTCACTCCTAGCTCATATTTAGCTCACGAGCTAAACCTTAGCTCTACTTCAGCTTAGGAGTTTAGCCTCAGCTCAACTTTAGCTCACGAGCTAAAACTTAGCTCATTTTAGTTTAAACTCGGTTTTGTCTTTAATACATTAAATAAAATTTGCACATATTCATTTAAGCATTAAACTTGTCTTATATTAATATTTGTTATTAATATATCATTGTCATTATATAAATTGATTATGTTCACATAGCCGAATTAATGCATGACATTAATGTGTTCACATCATGCCGAATTTATGAGTGTTCATGAGATGTCTTAATGACTTGTTTATTTCATGTAGGTACATTCCTTTGGACGGTACAATGTATGAATGAAGAAACATCTCTTTTGGGCATTCCACACTCATGAATGAAGAAGTATTAAATGCTGGTGCATGTACGGCTAGATGCAATGTTTCTACAAATTCATGCATGTGTCGAATGCATGTATGGACATTAAAGGCTAGTCCATGAATGGATCAAATGCATGGGATGATAGAATGCATGAATGGCTTAAGTGCATGTATGGTGGCTGTCTCTTAACTTTCCAAGGCACTTATTCGGCCAAGAAGTAGCTACTAACTAATTCTATGTTGACCATAGAGCTCCTTGAACATGTTCACACTTTGAATTGACCTATAGGCTACTACACATGCATGGATGGGTTCAAGAACGTCCAAGGGAAGGAATTAACTCAATAATTCAACACATTGATTGAATTAAGTGCATGCACAAAGGGGAGAACGAATTTACTAGGTTCATGCTACCATTTATGAACTTACATGCCATTAAAGTGTTTAATTATGAAGATACATGGTCCATACAAGTGCATGAACGTCCCAAGGAGATGAATGCAAGCTTTTGGTGCACATACAAGTCACTTGAAGCCTTTCTTTATGACTAAGCATTCATGCACAAACTAAGGGGGAAGAAAGTGTTCATTCAGCTAGTGCATGAATCTGCCGAATTTATGAACTATTTTAATACATTAGTGTGAACGTTTTTATTTTTGTGTGAACACCTAGATGCCGAATTTGAATGGTCATCTATGTGCCTATAAATATTTGTTTTCTTTCATTTGTAAAGGACTTTTGACTTTTGATCATTTGAATGAACTTTGTTCAAAGAGTGAGTTTTCTCCTCTCTAAATTCGTACGAGTTTCGATCTGACTTATCTAGCGTGCTAGTGGCGTCTATCGTTCTCTTTTGAACTTATCACCTTGCTTTGGTGTGGCGTTCAACCTTCTACAATTCCGCAATCCCACCTTGAACCGAATAGAAATCGGGGTGACACTTTTAGTGTTGAATCGTTTCTGGTGTTTAAGCTCATTTATCCATTCCACCGACTATCCTAGATTTTACCCAACTTTAATATCTTTTTACAAAACCGAGCCTTCATTTATCAACTTCCATTTTTCTTATTTTTATACTTAAATCGAGCCTACTACCCTTATAAATTTACCATCACCTTAGCCAACTTTTAAAACCATTTGAAAGCTTCCGCATCTTTAGCCTTATTTCATCCTATTTCCGAAACTCAACTATTCCTCGTCGACGATCGGGCAATCAAGTGAATCGACTCAATCAACCGAGCCGGATCACATCATAAAGAAAGCTAAAAATAAGCTCATTGGGTTAAGATTGAGCTGAATTGAGCTCGAATGAGATGACTTGAGCTCAAGTGAGCTGGAAACGAGCTAAACGGAGCTCAACGAGAAGGAATTGAACTAATTCAGCTCGCATGGATTTGCAAACAATGCTTAGGGAACTGGTCCAAAAGTGTGCCCGAGGCGTGGTCGTATCACCCCTATACCTGAATTTCTGCTAAATACCCTTAAAAGCCTATTTTTCATCGTTTTGAGACTTTTGTGAATTTTTTTAAAAAACCCACCAAATTACCAAAATACCTTACCATTTCTTTTACTACCTTTTAACTTGAATTCTTGCCACAATCATCCAAAAAGTTGAAAAGTTCTCCTAGTTCTTTTAAGAACCCCACGAGGGAAGCTATGAGTGGAAAAAGGCAAGAGTGTGTGAGATCATTCAAGTGGAAAAAGCTGAATTTTCATGTAAACACCAATGGAGAGATTCCCTTTGGAGTGACTTGAGAGGTTTTGTTGGTAAGGTACTTTTCTATCATCTTGACTTATTTTTGTTACTAATCATTTTGTTTTTATAGAAAATAAATCATGTTTGAAAAGAATCTAGTTATCAGAAAGGCTACAAATGTTCGTACCAACGATGGAAGTTTACAACGGGAAAAGTTGTTCCAAACGCGTAAGAGTCTCGAGTGACTTATCTAGCGAGGTAGTGGCGTCATCCTGAACTTGTTTCTGAACTTATCACCAACCCTGGTGTGGCGTTCATCCATCTAAATATACCTTCGGTTCCTACTTTGCTAAGTAACAGGTCGAGGTCCATCAACCTATTCCCAACTGTTACCTTAAACCATATAAGACTTGGGGAGATACTCGTTATAGTATCGAATCTTTCTTGATGTTTAAGTACCATTATTCATCTCCATCACTTACTTTTTCTATCCTACTTCTTTGTTAAACCAAGCCCATCCAAAGTTATTCCATCTAAAATCCATCTATCTTTTATCCACCTTGAACTTATTCCAACATACAATTCCATACTTAACCAAAATTAATCTATTTTTGAAACTGAATGAATCTTCCTTGTTGACGATCGGGCAACTAAAATACGACTTGACACAACACCGAGGTAGATCGTATCATTTGGTATCAGAGCTACTAAAACAAGGAGTACCGACGTTCGTAGCAATCCCGAAGTAAGTGAAAAAATGCAAAAATCAAATTCGTGAAATTCAAAGTATTGTATTGTAATTAGTATTTTGTAATAAAAAATTCAAAATTAAAAAAAAAGTATTCAGTTTTTGTTCCAAAATTCTGTTGGAGTGTTGAGAGTTACACATTCATTTTTGCACTCCCGATCCAGCAAGTGAATATTCTATCGTTTGCCATCAATTACCCTTCCCAATGCCACACTTGAAACTAAGAATTTTCTTTGTTTAGCCTACCTCCCCACCATTTACAATCAACCTTTGCTACCCCTTTTGATACGAACTCGTCTCATGATGTTTTGAGTCGTATGTGTTGCCCAATCGTGAATTGACTAAGGATGGATTCGTTTCGGTTTTAAAATGAAACAAAATAGAGATAATGGCTTCAAACAAAGGTAATAAACAAAATAAAGAGGAAACAATAACAAATTAATTGGCTAAGACTGAAAATGAACCAACAATAACGAATTGTTGACCCGAATCTCAAAATGGTCTTTAGGTGTTTTTCAGTTAAAGGAATCAGGAAAGGAACCTTGACCCACTATCAACTATGATAGGAACCAAAGGTATATTGAACGCCACACCAAAGGTGATAGGTTCAGCAACAAAGAAAAGATGGACGCCACAAGCTATGCTTGATAAGTCAAATCAATTCCGAAAGAACAAAGAGAATTGGATAGCTCACAATTCAAATATTTCATCTATATTCAGCAAAAAAGTTCCTCTCTCTATGGCTGATTGCATCTATTTATAATGCTAAAACAAGGTAACCGAATGGTCAAAAACATCCACTTAATGTGACATAAAAACTGATGTCTTTTCCTATTCTTTGAACCAAATAACTCCTTCCATAAAATCAGTTTAATTTAGCTGATTTGAATGTCTTTAATGGCTTAGAAAATGACTCTTGAGTTGTCCTTGGCTAGTTGAATAGACACCATCTCTTAACCAGCTCCTTAATGACATTCAAAGGCTTGATTAATTTCTCTTTAAAGCTCCAAAAACGGCTGGAAGTGGAAGAGTTGTTGATGAATTTTAAAGGGCATAAAATTCTCTTTAAAAACTCCTTTAATGATTTTTAAGCTCCCTTTATTACAGCCCCTTTAATTGTAACTCAAAAGAACTTGAACAGCTACTTAATTAAACGTGTAATAGCCTTGAATTGTAACCACTATAAGCTAAAAAGTCACCTGTAATAAACACATTAAAATGAGTTTATTAAACAAATGAAAACACTTATTAATCATAACAAACATTAAACTTACTTAAATAAATGAACTAAAACACTTATGCAAACTAAGATGCTTAAATGCATGGTTTTGAAATGCAAATTTAACTAACATGAAAGTTACATAATTAAACTAACTTGACTTAATTTAATGATGCAAACTTAACTAACATGAAAGTTACATAATGCATGACTTTATTAAATGCAGAACACATATTAATGATGTGCAAACTATGACATAATTAAAAACACAAACTAAAATAACTAAAAATTAATGAATCAAAGTCCTTATTTTCCAGCAGCCAAATTGACAAACTAAAATTAAAAACTTCATTTTACACTTGGGCCCCTCGAGTTTGGACCAATCTCGGTAGTGTCGAGTTGTGTCGTAACATGATGCGACCGGGATCGCATCATACTCTCCCTCTTGAAAATGATTTGTCCTCAAATCGGGCCACTTGCTCGAGAAAAAGTTTTCAAGATCATGACCCCCTTTGTTCATGATCCAGAAAGAATTATTTTCAAAATTCTGAGAACCACAAATGGCTCGGCAAGAAAGAAGGTCATTTGCATGCCATCCCTATTTAGAAGGGTACCACCTAACATCATCACCTACTGATATGACCTCGGTTTAGTAGTTGAACCCGAGTCGTTTAGTTCCCGATCATAAACGAAGAAGTATATTAGACAAGAAGAAGATAGAATATATTTGAGTTCAAAGAAGTAAAGTAAGTCCGTGCAAAGTTGGATGTGGATTTGGTTTAAGTCGAAATGGTATGACTAGAATGGTCGAGTTCGGTTTAGGATTAATTAAGAAATGGTATTTGGTTTTGGTACATTTTGGTATTTGGGAATTGGTACGAAATGGTAAGGGATTTGGTACGAAATGGTAATGGTTCAAAAAGGTCAAGAGTGAACCAACACTAAAGAAAAGTGTCGACCCGAAACTTATAGGACCAAATTGAGTTGGAAATGGTTGATAAGGACCTTGACCCGATACTTAGCAAAGTATGAACCAAAGGTATCAAAGGTGAACGCCACACTCGGGTTTAAGGAGTGATAAGTTCGAAAGAAAGACTCGGAAAGATGCCACTAGAAGCTAGATAAGTCTTACGGGTCCCGAACGAAATTTGAGAGAAAATGCCTCACAAATTTGGCAGCAATTCGTTACTTAAAAATGTCAAAAGTCCCTTACAAAGTGAAAATTCAGCTATTTATAATAATCCACTAGGCTAGCCGAATGGTCACTTAAATTCCTTAAAAATTAAGCAAATGAATTACTTAAATGGGCTAGCTAGATTCGGCTGAACTTGGAGCTCCAATGGTCACCTTCTAGATGGACAATTGAACTTGGAGCTTGAGGGAGTAAATGGCAGCAGCTACATTCGGTTGTTGTGCTTAAAGGAGCTCATTTAATTGGCAACTATTGCTGAAAAATTACTAGCAATTAAGAAGATGTTGAGTAGTCACTTTGAGTGTGAAAACCAAGTTTTGAAGAGTCTTTGAATGTGAACACCTTGATCCGAACAGCCATGATGTATTCAACAGTGTGTAAGCAATAAATTCGGCTAAATGGTCACTTAGGAGACTTCAAACAGCAGCCA
This sequence comes from Gossypium hirsutum, assembly GCF_007990345.1. Taxonomy (NCBI): domain Eukaryota; kingdom Viridiplantae; phylum Streptophyta; class Magnoliopsida; order Malvales; family Malvaceae; genus Gossypium; species Gossypium hirsutum. The sequence continues at coordinate 44,112,907 of NC_053441.1, read as the reverse complement.
ACTTCATTCTCCCATTCATGCATGTGCCGTCCCCTTCATGTACCCTCTTTTAATACCTTTCATGCTCCAAAAACGTTCATGGATGATGTACCTGCAGCAACATTCATCAAATAATTCAAATTCATGTTTAGACACATTAAATTAACACTAAAATGCTGCACATTAAATTCGGCAGCCTTAGGATATAATTAAAACAAGTAATAAAGTTAACATATTAAAAACAAGCTTAAAAACATATTTAAAAGCTGTATAAATTAAGACAAAATTAATAACATGTCATAATAACTAAAATATCATGCATAATTAAATTTGACCAGATTTAAGACCAATTTAATAACGAAAATTAATTAAGCTTGTAAATAACTAATTTAACTAACTCAATTAATTATTTCAGCTACTATATTATTGACTAAGTTATTTTGAGCTAATTTTGAGCTGGTTCGAGCTCATTGAACTTGAAGGAGCTGGAAATGAGCTAAATGAAGCTCCACAAAATAAAATTGAGCTATGTCCAGCTTGTAAAAACGACGAGCCTCGCTTGTAGGCTGAAACAATAGCCGTTCCCGGGGGCGGGTCGTATCACCTACAAAACAATAAAACAAATTAGTGACACAATGAAAGTTAAACACAAAAGAACTTTCCAGGATTTTAGTCACAACTTGAACAAATAAACTCAAAAGAACAACACATGAATCAATACCGGGATCAAAAACAGAAATTGGTTTTACCTTTTTCTTTGATGGAAACAAACCTGATTCACAAGGTATTTGAAGATTATAGTTTTGAAAATTAGAATTCCATGGTCCAAATCCCTTTAACAATGATATGGAACAACATTCACCGGGATCAAAGACAAAGTTTTTGTTCACCATTTCAATTTGACCAGAAAAATTTGTGGCTAGTAACTTATGAAGAACTTGAAGCACATTAAAGTTAAAATCATGCAACACATGTTTGAATCCATTAAGCAACAATATACAACAACCTCCAGAATCAAAAATTTGATTTTGACTTGGCAAGCCAACGAAATTCATATGTTTGGTTTTCGAACTAAATAAAGATAAAACTTGAAACAAATAGAAGGGGTCAACACATTGATTCAAAATACAATTTTGATACTCACCTTCGCTTGACGTCAACTTAGGAATACAGGCTCCGGGTTTAAAAACATGGTTTTGATCGGTCGTTCCGTAACGTAACAAAAACTTCACTTTCACCAAGATATCACACATGCCAAATAAAGAAGATGTAGGGAAAAATAAATTCAAACAATCAAATCTCTCAAATCTCATGCAAATATACGAAGATTTCACACTAAGAGTTAAAAAATTTTCATTACCATCACGATCAAACAGATTGAGCGTTTCACATGAAAGTTCTTTATCAAACATGATCAGATTTTGTATTTGTGGATTTAATCGAACAACATCAAAAGATTTTTCAACACAAAACTTATTGAGTGAACAACTCTTCATGCCTCCACTTAAAACGAATTTATCAACCATAAATAGCGAGTAACAATTAACCAAATCAAAATAAGGAGATCTTTTTAAAACTAGGTTATCGAAAATTTTATCAACAACTTTCAAACCTGATTGCCATGATTCATTGACTAAAAACTCCTTACCTTGCTTACCTTTAAGCGCTTGAACCTTACCTTTTTTGATCAAATGGAATCGTCTCTCATCAGGAAGGTAATGAAGTTGAAACTTGTCATTTGAATCTCTAGAAACCTGGAAAGAAGAAACAATACGAGGACAACTTGCAGATTGGTTAGTAAAAACATTTCTCGCTTTTTCTTGTTGACTTTCATCTTTTCCACTCGTTTCTTTTTCAACTTCTCGTTCTTTTCCCACAATCTCTTTGTTTGTTGAAAACTCACTTTCACTCATCAATTCTCTTTCATTTTTAACAACACTTGTTTCTCGCACTCTTTCTTTTCTTTCTCCAATCTTTTTCTCTTTTTCAATTTTTGTTTCTTTTTCGGTTTCTTTTTCTCTCGTCACTCTTTTTCTTCTCTCAACTTTATTACAAAATGGCGATAATACAAAAGAATCAGAACAATAGACTTTTCGTTGGAAAGAAGTGGAAGAATCTTCATAAGAGTCACGATCAACTCTTCGTGAATAAACCTCCATGGATGAGTTCTTATACGAGACACATTCACTTCTTCGTAAGGATTTTTCCGTAGATGAATACTTTGTTGCATACGAAGAATGACTTGTGCTTTCTCGTTCGTTACCTTGATAGGCTTCAAACTTGTAGCTGGATTTATTTCCGCCTAAATTCCTTGAAGAATAGGAATCTGGATAAGGGTCTCTTTTCACATATTCGTCGAATGTTTGTCTCCTTGATGATCTCATTTTCGTCCTTTCATTTGGATAAATTTTCTCCCCTTGCGTTCTTGCTCGATGACTCCGCTCTTTGACACGATCCAATCGTTTCTTGATGGGTTTGAGTTTTCGATCAAATAGATGCTCCATTTCATGCGTAAAGGCTTGGAGTCTAAAATCTGGCACACTTCCTCCAATAATTCTTACAGGACGGAATCCAACTCCCTTGTCTGAATTTTTTTCTAGACTTCGTGACATTTTTTTAAAGAACTCACAACAAAGAAAATCTCACTATCCACTCACAAAGAAATCTCACTTCCTTGGCTTTTTTTTTCTCTCGAATAAACTCACTACTCTCTTGCCTCTTTCCACTCACTCCTCCTCTCTAAGTTCTTAGGAATTATTTACACTTAATAGGCAGTTGTTGTGGGTCGGCTTACAAACTTGATGTTTGGGCTTGGAAAGAATATTGTAGGACAAAGGAAAGTAGTGATACGGGGTTGCGCGTGGACCGAGATCGAGTTGCCAAGTCACGAGAAACTCCTACGAAAACCCTAAACAATTAGATCTGAAACGAAACAGAAAATTAAAATATTAAATTTTTGAATTTTCAGATCTGAAATAAAATCCCCAAATCAGCAAAGAATCAAATTGAGAATAGAAATAAGTGTTAGGGTTCTTGAAACCCTCAAGGAGATTGTGATTCTGCCCAATTGAACACCAAGATAGTTTTCCCCAAATTTCGACAATCTAATTTCACCCAAAAAGAGTATGGAAAAACCCTAGAAATTGGGGATTTTTGGGCTGATTCCTTAAGATAGAAAAAGGCTGAAAACACAATAAGAACAGAAAATAGATTAGATAATGATTCAGCACAAGTAGAAATAAAGAAAGAATTGACAGTAAGAAATTAAAAGATAAGTCCTAAGAAGCCTTGAAATCTCGAAAGATCTCACAACTCCCTTCAAACAGCTCTAATCTCCCCTCCAAAGAATATCAATGGTAAGAAGAAGGTTGAAGATGGCTCCCACAATCACAAGATTGTTAAAACAACTTCTGAAGAAAACTCAAGAGAAAAATCTTGGAGAAAACTCAAAGAAAATTCTGCTCTCAACAATCTGAAATTTTAATAATAATGATAAGTGTTTAACAAGGTGGACAGCCATGCCTTTAAATAGGCCTTATAACTAGTCCTAATCTAATTAGAAAACTAAAATAAAAAAAACTCCTAATTATTTTAATATGGAAATTCGGTCAAAGGTCATTTTATCTGGGACTCTTGGACTGAATATTGACATAAAAATTTAAACTAAGTAAATAAATAAATAAAAATAAAAATAAAACTTTACAACTTGGGCCACTTTGACAATTTGGCCTGATTTTCAACTAAGTATGGATGGATTTCTTGATTGGGCTGGGAATTTGCTTATTGGGCCTCGCCTTCAAGAATTTGGGCTTTTGTGACTCGTATCATTCCCCCCTTCCTCAAAAAGATTCGTCCTCGAATCTGAAAAATCAAATGAACTCGACTTTCCTCTATCGAACGGGACTAATGGCAATTGAGTCCACTGAAAAGAATAGCCATGAGATAGTAAATAGCAACGGAAACAAGCTTGTAGTCCAATCATAAGCATAACAGAACAGGTATAACGCATGTGAATGGACAGATTCAGATTACCATGCAAACAATCTAATTTACTCACCACTGCCTCGTCAAATATTTGAAACAAAGATGGACATGTTTTAAGGCATGCAGTCGTCTCACATTGTTCCCACAAACCATGAATAAATTGCGAGTAATAAATCAAATGGTAAACATAATCGTCACAAGTAGGTATTTGAAAAGATTCACATGGTTCACAGAGTTGCATAATCATACCATGCATTAATCGACGGTCTATAGATTCACTCACACATGAATTATCAAAAATAAGAATCTTTTTATCAACCATCAAAACAGATAGATCATCAATAAATAAAATAGGACAGTCAAGCACGTTTCGATCTAAGTGTTCATCAACACGATCTTTATCACTATCCGAGGAGTACAAAAGTGTTTCAAAGGTTTCAAGCATCTTACCTCGATAAGCAGAAGAATAAGGGTTGATTTTACCTTTTTCATTTAAAACAAACCTTCGCTCATTGGGGGCATAGTGTAGTCGAATCTCCGTTGTTGAGTTAACCTTTGTCAAATGGAACTCAAACTTCATGTACAACCACATAAACTGTTTAAGGCACGAATATAAATTGAAAACAAATTTGGAAAATTTCGTTACCTTAATCTCCAAAACAGATTTGGACAAAGTCGAGGATTTTACATAAGGTAAATCAAGAGAATAACAAATCACGCTTCCTTTCGTAATGACTTTATCAACCACAATCGAAGAGTAACAATTAATCGGATCAAAATGAGGGGATCTTTTAAGAACTAAGTCACCAAAAGTTTTATTAATAATTTTCAAATCTGCACTGGACTCGGTTTCTAAAATTTCCTTACCTCGCTTACCTTCGGGATCATGTAGTGTGATTTCATCTTTGCCTAAGTTGATCGTATGAAAGCGTCTTTCATTTGAGAGGTATTGAAGTTGAAAGTTATCTTTCGATCTTTCGGGAACCTAAAAAGTAGCAACACAAGAAAAATTCATATCTTGGTTAGTGGAAACATTCCTCACTACCCTTTCCACGTCTTTTTCTTTTGTTTCTTTTTCTAATTCATTTTCTCTTCTTTCTTCAATTTCTTTTTCACTCTCAATCTCTTTTTGCTCTTTTTCATTCTCTTTTTCTTTTTCCTCACTTGTTTTAACAGAATTTTTCAGTTTGATTTGGTCCTCATGGACTTGTTCCGGAGTGAGCGGCACTAAGGTGAGTTTCTTTCCTTGATGCTTGAAAGAATACCTATTGGTACGACCATCGTGAGTGACTTTTCGATCCAGTTGCCATGGTTCTCCTAGCAACAAATGGCAGGCTTGAATAGGCATTACATCGTACACAACTTCGTCTTGATACTTACCGATAGAAAAGGCGATGCGCACTTGTTGAGTGACCTTAATTGGCCTTCGTTGCTAAGCCCTTGTAGTTGATAAGGTTGTGGATGCTTGGTAGTGGTTAAGCAAAGCTTTTCCACCATCGTAGAAAATAGAAAATAGATAATGATTCAGCACAAGTGGAAATAAAGAAAGAATTGACAGTAAGAAATTAAAAGATAAGTCCTAAGAAGCCTTGAAATCTCGAAAGATCTCACAACTCCCTTCAAACGGCTCTAATCTCCCCTCCAAAGAATATCAATGGCAAGAAGAAGGTTGAAGATGGCTCCCACAATCACAAGATTGTTAAAACAACTTCTAAAGAAAACTCAAGAGAAAAATCTTGGAGAAAACTCAAAGAAAATTCTGCTCTCAACAAATCTGAAATTTTAATAATAATGATAAGTGTTTAACAAGGTGGACAGCCATACCTTTAAATAGGTCTTATAACTAGTCCTAATCTAATTAGAAAACTAAAATAAAAAAACTCCTAATTATTTTAATATGGAAATTCGGTCAAAGGTCATTTTATCTAGGACTCTTGGACTGAATATTGACATAAAAATTTAAACTAAGTAAATAAATAAATAAATAAATAAAAATAAAACTTTACAACTTGGGCCACTTTGACAATTTGGCCTGATTTTCAACTAAGTATGGATGGATTTCTTGATTGGGCTGGGAATTTGCTTATTGGGCCTCGCCTTCAAGAATTTGGGCTTTTGTGACTCGTATCAAGTAGGCTTGAAATAAAGAAATGTAATTGTTTGGTGTGGCGAAAAGTAGAAGGTAGTAATGACAAAAATTTTGGGCAGCAAACAAAAACTAAATTTCAAAACTAGCTCTCTCTCTTTTTTTCAAAATTTTTTTTTCACAATTTTTTTTTCAAAATTTTTTTTTCACAACTTGATATCCAATCTTTTAAGTTTTAATGGAAACTGGTTTTTTTTTCGAATTTTTTTTTCAAATTTTTTTTGAGCTTTTTTTCGAGAAACTACTATACCGTAATGCCGACAACGTCGATTCTTACTCCAAATTCGCTAGCTCTGATACCAATTTGATACGAACTCGTCTCGTGATGTTTTGAGTCGTATGTGTTGCCCAATCGTGAATTGAGTAAGGATGGATTCGTTTCAGTTTTAAAATTAAACAAAATAGAGATAATGGCTTCAAACAAAGGTAATAAACAAAATAAAGAGGAAACAATAACAAATTAATTGGCTAAGACCGAAAATGAACCAACAATAACGAATTGTTGACCCGTATCTCAAAATGGTCTTTAGGTGTTTTTCAATTAAAGGAATCAGGAAAGGAAGCTTGACCCACTATCAACTATGATAGGAACCAAAGGCATATTGAACGCCACACCAAAGGTGATAAGTTCAGCAACAAAGAAAAGATGGACGCCACAAGCAATGCTTGATAAGTCAAATCAATTCCGAAAGAACAAAGAGAATTGGATAGCTCACAATTCAAATATTTCATCTATATTCAGCAAAAAGTTCCTCTCTCTATGGCTGATTACATCTATTTATAATGCTAAAACAAGGTAACCGAATGGTCAAAAACATCCACTTAATGTGACATAAAAACTGATGTCTTTTCTTATTCTTTGAACCAAATAACTCCTTCCATAAAATCAGTTTAATTCAGCTGATTTGAATGTCTTTAATGGCTTAGAAAATGACTCTTGAGTTGTCCTTGGCTAGTTGAATAGACACCATCTCTTAACCAGCTCCTTAATGACATTCAAAGGCTTGATTAATTTCTCTTGAAAGCTCCAAAAACGGCTGGAAGTGGAAGAGTTGCTGCTGAATTTTAAAGGGCATAAAATGCTCTTTAAAAACTCCTTTAATGATTTTAAGCTCCCTTTATAACAGCCCCTTTAATTGTAACTCAAAAGAACTTGAACAACCACTCAATTAAATGTGTAACAGCCTTGAATTGTAACCACTATAAGCTAAAAAGTCACCTGCAATAAACACATTAAAATGAGTTTATTAAACAAATGAAAACACTTATTAATCATAACAAACATTAAACTTACTTAAATAAATGAACTAAAAATATATGCAATAATTATTCTAGCAACTAGTTTAATTAAAGAAGCATAATTAAATGAACTTAACTCATGCATCAATAAATAATCGTAGGAACTAGATTAATTAAGAACAACACTTATTAAATAAAGTTCAACAAAAACACTTATTAATTAAAACTAAGATGAGTTGAATAAATGTCCAGCAACTCATTTATTAAACTAAGATGCTTAAATGCATGGTTTTGAAATGCAAATTTAACTAACATGAAAGTTACATAATTAAACTAACTTGACTTAATTTAATGATGCAAACTTAACTAACATGAAAGTTACATAATGCATGACTTTATTAAATGCAGAACACATATTAATGATGTGCAAACTATGACATAATTAAAAACACAAACTAAAATAACTAAAAATTAATGAATCAAAGTCCTTATTTTCCAGCAGCCAAATTGACAAACTAAAATTAAAAACTTCATTTTGCACTTGGGCCCCTCGAGTTTGGACCAATCTCGGTAGTGTCGAGTTGTGTCGTAACTGATGCGACCGGGATCGCATCACCTTTTAAAACCGACCCCAAGCAGCAAATATGATAGAGGGTTACCCGTAGACCAAGATCGAGTTGTCAAGTCATGGGAAACTCCTACGAAAGTTTGAAACAATCAGATCTAAAACGAAACAGAAAAAATAAAAGATTAGATCTTTGAATTTCCAAATCTGAAATAAAATCCCCAAATCAACAAAGAATCAAATTGAGACTCAAAATAAGTATTAACAAGGATTCTTGAGAATCAAGAACACATAATTGAACCCCAAAAAAGACTCTAACCTGCCGAATTTATCAATTGAACACGAAACAGAAAATTAAAACGCAACAGATCACAACAACCCAAAAATTGAAATAGAATGAGGATAGGTTGTTTGGACGGCAAGATCAATGGAAAAGGATGATTGAAGAACATTTTCTTGCTGTCAAGAAGAGTGTTGATCGATTTCTTTAAGGTTGAAGTTGGCTGGAAACACAATAAAAGAATTGAAATAAGTTAGATAAAGAAAACGGCACAAGCAGACTTTAAAAAAAATAACAGTAAGAAATAAAGATAAAGTCCTAAGAAGCCTTGAAATCGATAAAGATTTCACAACTCCCTTCAAACGGCTCTAATCTCCCCTCCAATGAAGAACAATGGTAAGAAGAAGGCTGAAGATGGCTCCCACAATAAAAAAGATTGTTAAACTACTTCTACAGAAAACTCAAGAGAAAATTCTTGAAGAACTCAAAGAGAATTTTCACTCAAAGCAAATCTGAAATTTTCAATATAATTGTAATGTGTATAAGGGTGGCTGGCCAAGCCATACATATAGGCCTTCTAACTATTTTCCTAGTCCTAATAGGAAAACTAAAAAAAAACTAATTTTTTTTTACTTTCAAGGGAATTTCGTCCAAGGCCTTTAATAGGCCTCTTTGGGCTAAATTTTTACATAGAAATTTATTTATAAAGTCTAAAAATTAAAACTAAGTATTTAAAGAATTAAAATTTTACAAATTGGGCCACTTTGACAATTTGGCCTGATTTTCAACTAAATTTGATTTAAATTTCTGGATTGGGCTTGGAACATCTTATTGGGCCTTGTCTTTAAGAACTTGGGCTTGTAATCCGTTCTCTCTCGAAATTGGCTTGTTAATGCTCGTAACTGAGATCCAATGCGCTTTGGCTGCAAGATTCGGTTTCTTGGATCAAAATTTCCAAGATTTGAAATCTTGATTTTCTTGATTCTTGAAATCGCTCCAAACAGCAAAATTGGGCCAAGATTCGGTTTCTTGATTTTCTTGAAAACAAGAAAGTGAATCTTGATTTTCTTTTTCCTTCGTATACGCATCTAAGGCCTTTGTGACTCGTATCATTCCCCCTTCCCCAAAAAGATTCGTCCTCGAATTTGAAAAATCAAATGGAGATAAGTCAACCACATTGAAAGTAGAACTTGTAGTCCAAACATAAACATAACAAAACAAGTATAACGCATGCGAATGGACAGATTCAGATTACCATGCAAACAAGCTAATTTACTCGCCAATGCCTCATCAAATATTCGAAACAAAGATGGACATGTTTTAAGGCATTCAATCATCTCAAATTGTTTCCATAAACCATGAATAAATCGCGAGTAATAAATCAAACGGTAAACGTAATTGATACGAGTCACAAAAGCCCAAATTCTTGAAGGCGAGGCCCAATAAGCAAATTCCCAGCCCAATCAAGAAATCCATCCATACTTAGTTGAAAATCAGGCCAAATTGTCAAAGTGGCCCAAGTTGTAAAGTTTTATTTTTATTTATTTATTTATTTATTTACTTAGTTTAAATTTTTATGTCAATATTCAGTCCAAGAGTCCCAGATAAAATGACCTTTGACTGAATTTCCATATTAAAATAATTAGGAGTTTTTTTTATTTTAGTTTTCTAATTAGATTAGGACTAGTTATAAGGCCTATTTAAAGGCATGGCTGTCCACCTTGTTAAACACTTATCATTATTATTAAAATTTCAGATTTGTTGAGAGCAGAATTTTCTTTGAGTTTTCTCCAAGATTTCTCTCTCGAGTTTTCTTTAGAAGTTGTTTTAACAATCTTGTGATTGTGGGAGCCATCTTCAACCTTCTTCTTGCCATTGATATTCTTTGGAGGGGAGATTAGAGCCGTTTGAAGGGAGTTGTGAGATCTTTCGAGATTTCAAGGCTTCTTAGGACTTATCTTTTAATTTCTTACTGTCAATTCTTTCTTTATTTCTACTTGTGCTGAATCATTATCTAATCTATTTTCTGTTCTTATTGTGTTTTCAGCCTTTTTCTATCTTAAGGAATCAGCCCAAAAATCCCCAATTTCTAGGGTTTTTCCATACTCTTTTTGGGTGAAATTAGATTGTCGAAATTTGGGAAAAACTATCTTGGTGTTCAATTGGGCAGAATCACAATCTCCTTGAGGGTTTCAAGAACCCTAACACTTATTTCTATTCTCAATTTGATTCTTTGCTGATTTGGGGATTTTATTTCAGATCTGAAAATTCAAAAATCTAATCTTTTAATTTTCTGTTTCGTTTCAGATCTAATTGTTTAGGGTTTTCGTAGGAGTTTCTCGTGACTTGGCAACTCGATCTTGGTCCGCGCGCAACCCCGTATCATTTGGTATCAGATTTTGGGCGTTTTGGGTGTTCTTGGTTGATTTCTAAACTGATCTCTATTTTTTAAAGCATAAACAGCAGTTTTACCCAGAAAAATTGTTCAAAAAATTCATTTGAGTGGGTAAACGTTGTCCTATTGATCTGAAATTTTACATACATGTTTTTGGCACTGTGATTGAATATAAAAAAATTATTCCCGCAAAAAAATCAGTCAAAAAGTCAAAAAATCAAAAAAGACGAAATTCAATAAAAATTTAAAAAAAGATTCAGCGGGTTGAATTTGGTGCCCAAAATTTCCAGATCAAAAATTCAATATATAAGGACACTCCAGATTTAATTTCGTGATTTTTGGAGATCGGGAACACCTCAAACGAAGTTATCAAGTTACTCCGCAGTTTTTCGGGTTTTCTGTTTTCAACAATTTTTATTGATTCTTAGCTGTAGGTTTTCATTTGTTTGCTTTTTATTCTCCCTTTACAATATCTAACACCTTCTTGTTTTTTGTGTTAGTAGGATTTAAACGTGTGCCCAATTCTTCCTCGGTGCAACACGAATCAATTGGTGTCTCGTCAGTTTTTGGCATCCTAGTGCAAATTAGGATTCTTTGGTAGTTTGGTTCACACTCTCTAATTGGTTGATATAAACTCTGATAAAGAACTCACAAGATTGAATTCGACCTCATTGAGAATTTGATTTTTCTTTTTGAGTGATTAATGGTGAGGTTTGCTAACTTTTATTTTTGAGTGTTGAGTGTTTATTTTTTACAGTTTTGAAGATGTCTAAAGGTGATAATAATGATGCACTTATGAAAGTCCAACAACAGTTAGACGGACATACTGCTGCAATCACACAAATAAATGCTACACTTCAAGCATTGAATACTACTTTGAATGAGGTACGAGTGAATCAAAAACATCAATATCGAGATCCAATTAAGGAAGATAGGGATAACCAGCCCCATAGGTGCAGCCCTCAACGTGTCCCTAGAATGGATGATGATTTTCATGATCGTGGACAATCATCTTTGGCAAAACCAAAGAGCGAGCAGCAACGAGAACATCTCTTTCATACTCGCTGCCATGTACAAGGTAAGCTTTGTAGAGTTATTATTGATGGTGAAAGTTGCTCGAACATAGCCAGCACGACGATGGTGGAAAAGCTTTGCTTAACCACTACCAAGCATCCACAACCTTATCAACTACAAGGGCTTAGCAACAAAGGCCAATTTAGGGTCACTCAACAAGTGCGCATCGCCTTTTCTATCGGTAAGTATCAAGACGAAGTTGTGTGCGACGTAATGCCTATTCAGGCCTGCCATTTGTTGCTAGGAGAACCATGGCAACTGGATCGAAAAGTCACTCACAATGGTCGTACCAATAGGTATTCTTTCAAGCATCAAGGAAAGAAACTCACCTTAGTGCCGCTCACTCCGGAACAAGTCCATGAGGACCAAATCAAACTGAAAAATTCTGTTAAAACAAGTGAGGAAAAAGAAAAAGAGAATGAAAAAGAGCAAAAAGAGATTGAGAGTGAAAAAGAAATTGAAGAAAGAAGAGAAAATGAATTAGAAAAAGAAACAAAAGAAAAAGACGTGGAAAGGGTAGTGAGGAATGTTTCCACTAACCAAGATATGAATTTTTCTTGTGTTGCTACTTTTCAGGTTCCCGAAAGATCGAAAGATAACTTTCAACTTCAATACCTCTCAAATGAAAGACGCTTTCATACGATCAACTTAGGCAAAGATGAAATCACACTACATGATCCTGAAGGTAAGCGAGGTAAGGAAATTTTAGAAACCGAGTCCAGTGCAGATTTGAAAATTATTGATAAAACTTTTGGTGACTTAGTTCTTAAAAGATCCCCTCATTTTGATCCGATTAATTGTTACTCTTCGATTGTGGTTGATAAAGTCATTACGAAAAGAAGCGTGATTTGTTATTCTCTTGATTTACCTTGTGTAAAATCCTCGAATTTGACCAAATCTGTTTTGGAGAATAAGGTAACGAAATTTTCCAAATTTGTTTTCAATTTATATTCGTGCCTTAAACAGTTTATGTGGTTGTACATGAAGTTTGAGTTCCATTTGACAAAGGTTAACTCAAAAACGAAGATTCGACTACACTATGCCCCCGATGAGCGAAGGTTTGTTTTAAATGAAAAAGGTAAAATCGACCCTTATTCTTCTGCTTATCGAGGTAAGATGCTTGAAACCTTTGAAACACTTTTGTACTCCTCGGATAGTGATAAAGATCGTGTTGATGAACACTTAGATCGAAATGTGCTTGACTGTCCTATTTTATTTATTGATGATCTATCTGTTTTGATGGTTGATAAAAAGATTCTTGTTTTTGATAATGCATGTGTGAGTGAATCTATAGACCGTCGATTAATGCATGGTATGATTATGCAACTCTGTGAACCATGTGAATCTTTTCAAATACCTACTTGTGACGATTATGTTTACCATTTGATTTATTACTCACAATTTATTCATGGTTTGTGGGAACAATGTGAGACGACTGAATGCCTTAAAACATGTCCATCTTTGTTTCAAATATTTGACGAGGCAGTGGCGAGTAAATTAGATTGTTTGCATGGTAATCTGAATCTGTCCATTCACATGCGTTATACCTGTTCTATTATGCTTATGATTGGACTACAAGCTTATTTCCGTTGCTATTTACTATCTCATGGCTATTCTTCTCAGTGGACTCAATTGCCATTAGTCCCGTTCGATAGAGGAAAGTCGAGTTCATTTGATTTTTCAGATTCGAGGACGAATCTTTTTGAGGAAGGGGGGAATGATACGAGTCACAAAAGCCCAAATTCTTGAAGGCGAGGCCCAATAAGCAAATTCCCAGCCCAATCAAGAAATCCATCCATACTTAGTTGAAAATCAGGCCAAATTGTCAAAGTGGCCCAAGTTGTAAAGTTTTATTTTTATTTTTATTTATTTATTTATTTATTTACTTAGTTTAAATTTTTATGTCAATATTCAGTCCAAGAGTCCCAGATAAAATGACCTTTGACCGAATTTCCATATTAAAATAATTAGGAGTTTTTTTATTTTAGTTTTCTAATTAGATTAGGACTAGTTATAATGCCTATTTAAAGGCATGGCTGTCCACCTTGTTAAACACTTATCATTATTATTAAAATTTCAGATTTGTTGAGAGCAGAATTTTCTTTGAGTTTTCTCCAAGATATCTCTCTCGAGTTTTCTTTAGAAGTTGTTTTAACAATCTTGTGATTGTGGGAGCCATCTTCAACCTTCTTCTTGCCATTGATATTCTTTGGAGGGGAGATTAGAGCCGTTTGAAGGGAGTTGTGAGATCTTTCGAGATTTCAAGGCTTCTTAGGACTTATCTTTTAATTTCTTACTGTCAATTCTTTCTTTATTTCTACTTGTGCTGAATCATTATCTAATCTATTTTTTGTTCTTATTGTGTTTTCAGCCTTTTTCTATCTTAAGGAATCAGCCCCAAAATCCCCAATTTCTAGGGTTTTTCCATACTCTTTTTGGGTGAAATTAGATTGTCGAAATTTGGGAAAAACTATCTTGGTGTTCAATTGGGCAGAATCACAATCTCCTTGAGGGTTTCAAGAACCCTAACACTTATTTCTATTCTCAATTTGATTCTTTGCTGATTTGGGGATTTTATTTCAGATCTGAAAATTCAAAATCTAATCTTTTAATTTTCTGTTTCGTTTCAGATCTAATTGTTTAGGGTTTTCGTAGGAGTTTCTCGTGACTTGGCAACTCGATCTTGGTCCGCGTGCAATCCGTATCAGTAATCATCACAAGTAGGTATTTGAAAAGGTTCAGACGATTCACAGAGTTGCACAATCATACCATGCAGTAATCGACGGTCTATAGATTCACTCAGACATGCATTATCAAAAACAAGAATCTTTTTATCAACCATCAAAACATATAGATCATCACTAAATAAAATAGGACAGTCAAGCATGTTTCGATCAAAGTGTTTTACAAAAACTAAATCATCAACACGATCTTTATCACTATCCGAGGAGTACAAAAGTGTTTCAAAAGTTTCAAGCATCTTACCTTTATAAGCAGAAGAAGAAGGGTCGATTTTACCTTTTCCATTTAATGCAAACCTTCGCTCATCGGGGGCATAGTGTAGTCGAAGCTCTATTGTTGAGTTAACCTTTGTCAAATGGAACTTAAACTTCATGTACAACCACCTAAACTGTTTAAGGCACGAATATAAATTGAAAACAAATTTGGCAAATTTCGTTACCTTATTCACCAAAATAGATTTGCACAAATTCGTAGATTTTACACAAGGCAAATCAAGAGAATAACAACTCACTCTTCCTTCCGTAATGACTTTATCAACCACAATCGAAGAATAACAATTAATCGGATCAAAATGAGGGGATCTTTTAAGAATTAAGTCACCAAAATTTTTATCAATAATTTTCAAATCTGCACAGGACTCGGTTGATAAAATTTCCTTACCTCGCTTACCTCCGGGATCATGTAGTGTGATTTCATCTTTGCCTATGTTGATCGTATGAAAGCGTCTTTCATCGAAAAGGTATTGAAGTTGGAAGTTATCTTTCATATGTGGCCAATGGAAGTGTTCTATCCCATGCAAAGGTGGTAAACCTTTAGGGGCCTCATGAAAAACGTCCTCATAATCCTGCGAAAAACATTGAAACACACTAGGAAAATTTTCATTAATGTTAGATAGAGATAAATAATTTTGCCTAAACCTCACAAGGATACAAGGCTGTTCATTGAATAGGTCTCTCCGCACATCTTTTTTTGTTGCAATTAAAATTTTCACTCTATTTTTACCACTTGCAGATTCACTCACCTTTGGGCCATTTAAATTTTGACTTTTTTCACTACTAGCCTCTTTTCTCTCTATCTTTTTTATTTGTCCTTTCTCCCTCACCCCCTCATAAAATTTCATCATTTTTAATTGATATTTATATACATCACTGGGATTTAAAGGAGCAAAAGTGAATTTTCAGCCTTTAAACACAAGAGAGTATCCATTAAGCTTGCCTTGGTGTGTAACATCACGATCAAATTGCCAAGGCCGTCCAAGGAGCAAGTGTGCCGCATGGATTGGGACCACATCACACCATACCTCATCCTCGTAATTCCCAAGCTTAAAAGTGATCAAGGACTGTTTTGTAACTTTAACTTCTGAGCATTCACTAAGCCACTGAAGGTGATACGGCTTAGGGTGCTCAATACAAGGTAACTTTAAGGAATTCACCAAATAGCTGCTAACTACATTCAAACAACTCCCACTATCAATAATAAGTGAACATAAGTTACCTTTTATAAAACACCTAGAATGGAAAATATTGGTCCTTTGGTTATCACAATCGTCTCCCATTTGGATGTTAAGGGTGCGGCAGACTACCATATTATTTTTTTCCTCTTTTTTTTTGAAATACCTGTAAAAAAAATACTCAACACTCAAAAGAAAAATTAGCAAACCTCACCATTAGTCACTCAAAAAGAAAAATCAAATTCTCAACAAGGTAGAATTCAGTCTTGTGAGTTCTTTAGTAGAGTCTATATCAACTGATGTGATCCAGCCCGGGTTAATTGAGTCGTTTCACGTAATTGCCCGATCGTCGATGAAGAATAGTTGAGTTATCAGAAATAGGATGAGATAAGGCTAAAGATGCGGAAGCTTTCAAATGGTTTTTAAAAGGTTGGCTAAGGTGATGGTAAATTTATAAGGGTAGTAGGCTCGATTTAAGTATAAAAATAAGAAAAATGGAAGTTGATAAATGAAGGCTCGGTTTTGTAAAAATATATTATAGTTGGGTAAAATCTAGGATAGTCGGTGGAATGGATAAATGAGCTTAAACACCAGAAATGATTCAACACTAAAAGTGTCACCCCGATTTCTATTCGGTTCAAGGTGGGTTTGCGGAATTGTAGAAGGTTGAACGCCACACCAAAGCAAGGTGATAAGTTCAAAAGACAACGATAGACGTCACTAGCACGCTAGATAAGTCAGATCGAAACTCGTACGAATTTAGAGAGGAGAAAACTCACTCTTTGAACAAAGTTCATTCAGATGATCAAAAGTCAAAAGTCAAAAGTCCTTTACAAATGAAATCAACAAACTATTTATACTAGTTTCTTATGCTAACCGAATAGTCCATTCATGAACTTAATGATTAAGTAATGAACCTAAATTAAGACATGAACCTTCTAGAAAAATGACCAATGGTGTCCTTGTCCATGTTCGGCCGAATGGTACTTCAATGGGCAGCTTCATGGCTAAGGAAATGAACTTGAAGGCTTGGTGATGTATGGGAGAGCAATGGACATGTCTAGGTTCGGCCAAGGTGTGAATGGACACTCCAAGAGGTGCCTTTTGGCCGAATAGGTACTTAGGAGATCAATGGACAGCAACCGATGCATGTAAGTGAATATTCATGCATTCTTCCATTCATTGTATTAAATCATTCATGCATCATCCTTACGTTCATTGAACCAGCCCATTCATGAATCATCTTTAATTGTGTTCCCACATCATGCATTGTAAGTAGACGTTCATGCACCTAGCTTGAATGAATCTCCACATTCGGCTGTACCTAAAAACACACATGAACTTAATTAATTTCAAGCAAATTCAGCTGAACTAAATTAAAGTATAATGTGAACATCCTAAATAACATTGAGACAACTTAAATATTAACAAATCATAACACATAAATTCGGCTGGACAAATTTAAAACATGTAATAATTTAGACAAATTAAATGACATCTAGACACCTTTAATTCAGCCAAATCAAGACATATTAAACACTTGTAATAAATTAAGACATATTTAAAAGCTGTAATGAAACTTATTTACATGCTTATTTAAATGGTCTAAAACTCCAGCAAATAAAGTTAATTTAGCTAAAGAGCTAATAATGAGCTGAATTGAATTTAAACCAAGCTCAAACGAGCTGAATTAAGCTCATGTGAGCTAAAATAAAATTCGGTGAGCTGAACCAAGCTAAATGGAGCTTGAGGAGCTAAATTCAAGCTGAAATCAAGGGTATCCTTGACCAGGGTCATATCATCAACCAATTAGAAAGTGTATGAACCGAAACTACCAAAGAGTCCTAATTTGCACTAAGATGCCAAAAACTGACGAGACACCAATTAATTTGTGTTGCACCGAGGAAGAATTGTGCACACCTTAAAATCCTACTAACACAAGAAACAAGAAGGTGTTAGATAGTGTAAAGTAAGAATAAAGGCAAACAAATGAAAACCTATAGCTAAGAATCAATAAAAATTGCTGAAATCGAAAAACCTAAAAAACTACGGAGTAACTTAACAACTTCGTTTGAGGTGTTCCTGATCACCAAAATTCACGAAATTAAATCTAGAATGTCCTTCAATATTTAATTTTTGATCTGGAAATTTTGGGCACCAAACTTAACCCGCTGAATCTTTTTTTAAATTTTTATTAGATTTCATATTTTTCAATTTTTTTAACTTTTTTGACTGAGTTTTTTACGGAAAATATTTTTTTTAAATTCAGTAACAATTCCAAAAATATGTATGTAAAATTTCAGATTAATCGGACAACGTTTACCCACTCAAATGAATTTCTTTTGAAAAATTTTTCTGGGTAAAACTGCTGTTTGTAGTTTAAAAAATAGAGATCAATTTAGAAATCAACCAAGAACACCCAAAACGCCCAAAAATCTGATACCAAATGATAGAGGGTTGCGCGCGGACCAAGATCGAGTTATCAATTCACGGGAAACTCCTACGAAAGTTCAAAACAATCAGATCTGAAACGAAACAGAAAAAATAAAAGATTAGATCTTTGAATTTCCAGATCTGAAATAAAATCTCCAAATCAGCAAAGAATCAAATTGAGACTCGAAATAAGTATTAACATGGATTCTTGAGAATCAAGAACATGTAATTGAACCCTAAAAAAGACTCTAATCTGCCGAATCTATCAATTGAGCACGAAACAGAAAATTAAAACGCAACAGATCACAATAACCCAAAAGTTGAAATAGAATGAGGATAGGTTGTTTGGACGGCAAGATCAATGGAAAAGGATGATTGAAGAACGTTTTCTTGCTGCCAAGAAGAGTGCTGATCGATTTCTTTAAGGTTGAATTTGGCTGGAAACACAATAAAAGAATTGAAATAAGTAAGATAAAGAAAACGGCACAAGCAGACTTTAAAAAAAAGAATGATAGCAATAAATAAAGTTAAAGTCCTAAGAAACCTTGAAATCGATAAAGATTTCACAACTCCCTTCAAACGGCTCTAATCTCCCCTCCAATGAAGAACAATGGTAAGAAGAAGGCTGAAGATGGCTCCCACAATAAAAAAATATTGTTAAAACTACTTCTAAAGAAAACTCAAGAGAAAATTCTTGAAGAACTCAAAGAGAATTTTCACTCAAAGCAAATCTGAAATTTTCAATATAATTGTAATGTGTATAAGGGTGGCTGGCCAAGCCATACATATAGGCCTTCTAACTATTTTCCTAGTCCTAATAGGAAAACTAAAAAAAACTAATTTTTTTTTTTACTTTCAAGGGAATTTCATCCAAGGCCTTTAATGGGCCTCTTTGGGCTGAATTTTTACATAGAAATTTATTTATAAAGTCTAAAAATTAAAACTAAGTATTTAAAGAATTAAAATTTTACAAATTGGGCCACTTTGACAATTTGGCCTGATTTTCAACTAAATCTTATTTAAATTTCTGGATTGGGCGTGGAACATCTTATTAGGCCTTGTCTTTAAGAACTTGGGCTTGTTGATACGACCCGCCCCCAGGAACGGCTATTGTTTCAGCCTACAAGCGAGGCTCGTCGTGTTTGCAAGCTGGACGTAGCTCAATCTTATTTTGTGGAGCTTCATTTAGCTCGTTTCCAGCTCCTTTCAAGCTCAATGAGCTCGAACTAGCTCAATTTCATTAAGACCTTATTATAGTAGCTGAAATAATTATTTGAGTCATTTAATTAGTTTATTACAGCTCAATTAATATTCATTATTTATTTGGTTTAAAATCTGGACAAATTTAATTATGCATGATAATTGAGTTATAATTATATGTTATTAATTTGTCTTAATTTCTACAGCTCATTAATATGTTTTTTATGCATGTTTTAATGTGTCAATTTTATTACATGTTTTAATTATGTCCTAAGGTGGCCGAATTTAATGTGCATAATTTTTGTGTCATTTGCTGCCAAATTAATGTGTTTAAAAATGTATTTGATTTATTGAATAAATTTTGCTGTAGGTACATCCCATTTGGACGTCCTTGGTGCATGAATGAATTAAAAGAAGATACATGTAAGGGGACGGCACATGCATGTTTGGGGAATTAAATTTGGCTGCTGTTTGAAGTATCCTAGGTTCGATCGAGGAAAGCTAAGTAAAAGTTGCTGCGATCGAGTGAACCAATGGCTCGACTTGAGGACAAGTCGTTCTAAAGAAGGGGGGAATGATATGACCCTGGCCAAGGATGCCCTTGATTTCAGCTTGAATTCAGCTCCTCAAGCTCCATTTAGCTTGGTTCAGCTCACCGAATTTTATTTTAGCTCACATGAGCTTAATTCAGCTCGTTTGAGCTTGGTTTAAATTCAATTCAGCTCATTATTAGCTTTTAGCTAAATTAATTTTATTTGCTGGAGTTTTAGACCATTTAAATAAGCATGTAAATAAGTTTCATTACAGCTTTTAAATATGTCTTAATTTATTACAAGTGTTTAATATGTCTTGATTTGGCTGAATTAAAGGTGTCTAGATGTCATTTAATTTGTCTAAATTATTACATGTTTTAAATTTGTCCAGCCGAATTTATGTGTTATGATTTGTTAATATTTAAGTTGTCTCAATGTTATTTAGGATGTTCACATTATACTTTAATTTAGTTCAGTTGAATTTGCTTGAAATTAATTAAGTTCATGTGTGTTTTTAGGTACAGCCGAATGTGGAGATTCATTCAAGCTAGGTGCATGAACGTCTACCTACAATGCATGATGTGGGAACACAATTAAAGATGATTCATGAATGGGCTGGTTCAATGAACGTAAGGATGATGCATGAATAATTTAATACAATGAATGGAAGAATGCATGAATATTCACTTACATGCATCGGTTGCTGTCCATTGATCTCCTAAGTACCTATTCGGCCAAAAGGCATCTCTTGGAGTGTCCATTCACACCTTGGCCGAACCTAGACATGTCCATTGCTCTCCTATACATTCACCAAGCCTTCAAGTTCATTTCCTTAGCCATGAAGCTGCCCATTGAAGTACCATTCGGCCGAACATGGACAAGGACACCATTGGTCATTTTTCTAGAAGGTTCATGTCTTAATTTAGGTTCATTACTTAATCATTAAGTTCATGAATGGACTATTCGGTTAGCATAAGAAACTAGTATAAATAGTTTGTTGATTTCATTTGTAAGGGACTTTTGACTTTTGACTTTTGATCATTTGAATGAACTTTGTTCAAAGAGTGAGTTTTCTCCTCTCTAAATTCGTACGAGTTTCGATCTGACTTATCTAGCGTGCTAGTGGCGTCTATCGTTCTCTTTTGAACTTATCACCATCCTGGTGTGGCGTTCATCCACCTTTTTATACCTTTGGTTCCTACCTCTCTATAGGTAACGGGTCAAGGTCCATTTTCGACTTCCATTAAACCCACCTTAAGCAATATAAGTCCCGGGGCAATACTTTACATAGTATTGGATCGTTCTTAATACTTAAGTTCATTTTTTTCATCTCCATCCTAATTATTAAATATAAACTTTATTTCTTTTCTTATTAAACCGAACCTACAAAATATCCGAATTTAGCCTATCTTTTGAACCCTTTTAAAAGTCTTTCGCTTAAACTAAAAACAATCTTCATCTTAAAACAATTTCGAACGAACTTCTCGTCGACGATCGGGCAACTTAAGTGAACTCGACTCAATTAATCCGAGCCAGATCACATCACTAGGTGACCATTCGGCCAAAGAAGCTATTGTTTCCTACTCCCAAGTTGACCATTCAGCCGACTTTTAATTCTTTTCACATTGCTGGATTCATCTTGGCTGTTCGGTTCTATATGTTCACATGCCATGACTCTTCAAAGCTGAGTTTTCACACCTTGGTGGCTGCTCATTACCTCCTTTAATTGTTGATCACTTTTCAACAAAAGTTGCCAATTAATTGAGTTTGTTTAAGTCCATTAACCGAACCTAGCTGCTGCCATGCATCTTTCCAAGCTTCTAAGTTCATTGCTCTTTCTAGAAGATGACCATTGGAGCTCCATTCAGCTGAATTTAGTTAAGCACATTAAAGGAATTCATTTACTTAATTCTTAAGCATTCATATGACTATTCGGCTAGCCTAGTCTTTGTCTATAAATAGTTGTTAAATTCAATTTGTAAAGGAACTTTTTGACATTTTAATTAGCGAATTGCTGCCAAATTTGTGAGGCATTTTCTCTCAAATTTCGTTCGAGGCTCGTAAGACTTATCTAAGCTTTTAGTGGCGTCTTTCCGAGTCTTTTCTGAACTTATCACTCCTTAAACCCGAGTGTGGCGTTCACCTTTGATACCTTTGGTTCATACTTTCCTAAGTATCGGGTCAAGGTCCTTTTTAACCATTTCCAATTCATTTAGGTCCTATAAGTTTCGGGTCGACACTTTTCTTTAGTGTTGGTTCATTCTTGACCTCTTTGAACCATTACCAATTCATACCAAATACCATACCATTTCATACCAATTCCATACCATTTCGTACCAATTCCCAAATACCAAAACGTACCAAAACTAAATACCATTTCTTAATTATCCTAAACCGAACTCTTCCATTCTATTCATACCATTTCGACTTAAACCAAATCTATATCCAACTTTGCACGAACTTATCTTACTTCTTTGTACACAAATATATTCTAACTCCTTCTCGTCTAATCTACTTCTTCGTTTAAGATCGGGAATCAAACGACTCGGACTCAACTACTAAACCGAGATCATATCACTTGTAATCTGTTCTCTCCCAAAATTGGCTTGTTAATGATCGTAACTGAGATCCAATGCGCTTTGGCTGCAAGATTCAGTTTCTTGGTCCATTTCCAAGATTTGAAATCTTGATTTTCTTGATTCTTGAAATCGCTCCAAACAGCAAAATTGGGCCAAGATTCGGTTTCTTGATTTTCTTGAAAACAAGAAAGTGAATCTTGATTTTCTCTTTCTTTTGTGTACGCATCTAAGGCCTTTGTGACTCATGTCAAAATATGTCTAAACGAGAAAAATTACGAAATCACGAGAGAAAGATCGAGAGGTAAAAGGCACGAGTGTGTGTGATAGGGGGTTGTGCACTGATGCGATCCCGGTTGCATCATGTTACGACACAACTTGATGCTACCGAGATTGGCCCAAACTCGAGGGGCCCAAGTGCAAAATGAAGTTTTTAATTTCAGTTTGTCAATTTGGCAGCTGGAAAATAAGGACTTTGATTCATTAATTTTTAGTTATTTTAGTTTGTGTTTTTAATTTTGTCATAGTTTGCACATCATTAATATGTGTTCTGCATTTAATAAAGTCATGCATTATGTAACTTTCATGTTAGTTAAGTTTGCATCATTAAATTAAGTCAAGTTAGATTAATTATGTAACTTTCATGTTAGTTAAATTTGCATTTCAAAACCATGCATTTAAGCATCTTAGTTTAATAAATGAGTTGCTGGACTTTTATTCAACTCATCTTAGTTTTAATTAATAAGTGTTTTTGTTGAACTTTATTTAATAAGTGTTGTTCTTAATTAATCTAGTTCCTAGGATTATTTATTGATGCATGAGTTAAGTTCATTTAACTATGCTTCTTTAATTAAACTAGTTACTGGAATAATTATTACATATATGTTTTAGTTCATTTATTTAAGTAAGTTTAATGTTTGTTATGATTAATAAGTGTTTTCATTTGTTTAATAAACTCATTTTAATGTGTTTATTGCAGGTGACTTTTTAGCTTATAGTGGTTACAATTCAAGGCTGTTACACATTTAATTAAGTGGTTGTTCAAGTTCTTTTGAGTTACAATTAAAGGGGCTGTTATAAAGGGAGCTTAAAATCATTAAAGGAGTTTTTAAAGAGCATTTTATGCCCTTTAAAATTCAGCAGCAACTCTTCCACTTCCAGCCGTTTTTGGAGCTTTCAAGAGAAATTAATCAAGCCTTTGAATGTCATTAAGGAGCTGGTTAAGAGATGGTGTCTATTCAACTAGCCAAGAACAACTCAAGAGTCGTTTTCTAAGCCATTAAAGACATTCAAATCAGCTGAATTAAAGTGATTTTATGAAAGGAGTTATTTGGTTCAAAGAATAAGAAAAGACATCAGTTTTTATGGCACATTAAGTGGATGTTTTTGACCATTCGGTTACCTTGTTTTAGCATTATAAATAGATGTAATCAGCCATAGAGAGAAGAACTTTTTGCTGAATATAGATGAAATATTTGAATTGTGAGTTATCCATTCTCTTTGTTCTTACGGAATTGATTTGACTTATCAAGCTTAGCTTGTGGCGTCTATCCATTTCTTGTTTTCGAACTTATCACTTTCATATTGTGGCGTTCATCATATACCAAGGTTCCTATCATTCTTGATAGTGGGTCTAGGTCTTTTCTTTGTTGTTTTTCCTATACTGTCATTCACCTAAGAGCTACTTTGAGTCTCGGGTCAACAACTTCTATTGTTGGTTCATTCTCTGCCCTTAGCCAAATTTTTCCCTTCGTTGTTAAACCCATTTCCCTTTTAAACATTTGTTTGTAGCCTTTCTTCTATCTTGAAACAAACTTAGCCTTACTCAAATTCACGATCGAGCAAACACTAACGACTCAAAACATCATGAGACTAGTTCGTATCATGCACGGACCAAGATCGAATATTAAGTCATGGGAAAATCCTACGAAAGCTTTAGACCTTAGATCTGAAACGAAAAAGAAAAAGTAAATCTTAAAATTCCAGATCTGAAATAAAAACCCCAAAACAATAAAGAATGAGCCAAGAAACCAAAAACACTTGTGAATAGCTATTTTGGAAGCCAAGAACATGAAATCAAATTCAAGAGAGACTCCTAACAACCATTCTGAAAAGAATAACACAAAACAGGATCAAATCAAACTCAGCAGATCACAAAATCAAATTGAATTAGATCTAGGGTTTGGACGGCAAGAAAAGATGAATTTGTGAATCAAAAACATTCTTGTTGACCAAGGATGGTGCCGAACAGATTCTTGATGGTTGAGAGTGCTGGAAACGCAACAAGAAAGTTTAAACAAGTTGGTTAATGAAATCGACACAAGCAGAAAATTAGGAAGAATGAACAGCAAGAGAAAAGTAAAGAAAAAGTCCTAAGAAGCCTTTAAATCGAGAAAGACTTTACAACTCCCTTCAAATGGCTCTAATCTCCCCTCCAATGAAGAACAATGGCAAGACGAAGGCTGAAGATGGCTCCCACAATCAAAAAGATTGTTAAAACTCCTTCTAAAGAAAACTCAAGAGAAAATTCTTGGAGAACTCAAAGAGAATTTTCACTCAACAAAACAAATCTAATTTCAATGTTTTCTTCAAGTGTAATGTGTATAAGGGTGGCTGGCCAAGCCATATATATAGGCCTTCTAAATATTTTCCTAGCCCTAATAGGAACTAAAAAAAAACCTATTTTTTTTACTTTAAAGGGGAAATTCGGCCAAGGACTTTAAATGGGCCTCTTGGACTGAATTTTTACATAGAAATTTATTCATAAAGTCTAAAAATGAAAACTAAGTATTTAAAGAATTAAAACTTAACAAATTGGGCCACTTTGACAATTTGGCTTGATTTTCAACTAAGTACCCCGTATCATTTAATTTAAATTTCTTGATTGGGCTTGGAACAACTTATTGGGCCTTGTCTTTAAGAACTTGGGCTTGTAATCCGTTCTCTCCCGAAATTGGCTTGTTAATGCTCGTAACTGAGATCCAATGTGCCTTAGTTGCAAGATTCGGTTTCTTGGACTAAAATTTCCAAGATTTGAAATCTTGATTTTCTTGATTCTTGAAATCGCTCAAAACAACAAAATTGGAACAAGATTCAGTTTCTTGATTTTCTTGAAAACAAGAAAGTGAATCTTGATTTCCTTTTTCCTTCGTATACGCATCTAAGGCCTTTGTGACTTGTATCAGTGTGAGAGCATTAGAGTACAAAAAGGACATTTAACGAGTACAAACACGAGTGTGAGTGCCATCCAATTTTTCTTTGTGAGTGAAATGTGAGGTTTTGTGGTGAGGTATTTATTTTCTGTTTTGTTTTAATCACTTTTCTTTTCAGCAATAAAATCATGATTCAAGAAGAGTTTTCAAAATCAGAATTCCAATATGTGATGCAAGAGATGCGTAGAATGGTGAAATCCAAATTTGACAAATTGCATGGACATTGGACGGAGTGGAGGAAAGAGCCCGACGAAAGCCAACTTCACCAAGTCGAGGGACGAAGTTAAGACCATCGAGAAAACAATCGTCTAATGATTTTTTGGGAAGAGACCTATATCGTGTTCTTATTCATTGAGGAATTCGAGTAGAAAGAAAGAAAACTTTGAGTTTGAGAATTTCTGAGATGACACACGGGAAAGTAGCAATATCTTGTCAAGTGTGTCAAGGCAATCATCCATAAAGTAATATTCACGACGAGTTGAACTTGGTTCATATGTAGATTCTTCCCCTTCTCTTTGCCGAAAAACATCTCATTCTGATTTCTTTGTTTTATCTTAATATTGTAAAGAAAAAATGAGAGAAAAGAAAAAAAAAGAAAAGAGAGACAATAGATGATAATGAGAGAAAATGAGCGGATACTAAACGAACTCAAGAGAAGAAAAAAAGAGAGTGAGAGTGAGAAAAAGAAAAACGAGATTGAGATTGAGATTGAACAAAATGTGAGAAACAAGAGAAAATTGAAAAAGAAAATGAGTTAGAAAAAGAAATAAAAGAAAAAGAAGAAAGTGAGCGAGAAAAAGTGAGAAATGTTTTCACTAACCAACATATGAGTTTTCCTCGTGTTGTTTCTTTTCAGATTTTTGAAGATTCGATTGACAAATACCAGCTTCAATACCTGTCTGATGAGAGGCGATTTAGATTGCTCGAGAAAGGTAAGAACGGGAATGACATCCACCCACAATTGCCTAAAGGTAAGCAAGGTTAGGTTTCTATATCCTTTAAACAACCCTATTCGATTCATAGTAAAGACATTGATTATGACGTGGGTTTTGGAAAAGAGCTAAACCTTGATGTGGTCCATTTTAATGATGGCAAGGAAAACTTTGCTAATGATAATTATTGCGTTGATCAGTATTTGGATGAAGTGAGACACATCGATGATATTGAAAAACGACAATTAAAGTTGCATGCTGTTGAGACAGTGGCTAGTGACATAGATTTCAAAAGACCTCTTTATTTTGTTTCGGCTAACTGTTACTCTCCGCTTGTGGTAGATAATTTTGTTGTAAATGGAGGCATGAAGAATTGTTTATTAGATGTGCTCTGTGTTGAACAATCTATTGTTGATGTTAGATTGAGTCAGCATACGCAAACTTTAGACGTGTGTGCTACGGGTTATTCACATGCAAAGCTTGATTTTTTTGATTATGATGGTTTCGTGGAGCCCTCAAATTCTTGTGCAAAATCCTCTTGCCTAAGCATGTGATGCGATCGTGCCCCAAAGCGCATCAAGCTCTAGCAAGGATCCCGAGATGCTTTCCCAAGGCCCAATCACACGTGCTCGGGCCAAACAATTCAAAGAGGTCATTTCGGCCTTAGTAGAGCAAGTGTGGGCAGCAACCTTGGCTGAACAATTCAAGGAGGATCGAACTAGCTCCATGAGTTCTTCTTGCAATCTTTTGCAAGCTGAACTAAATTTAAATTTAGCTCCATGAGCTCATTTCAAATCAATTAAACTCATTTTTTGATACGAGTCACAAAGGCCCAACCCAAGCTTAAGAAGGTGATGGGCTCAAATCAAGAAAATCAAGATTCACTTTCTTGTTTTCAAGAAAATCAAGAAATCGAATCTTGGCCCAATTTTGCTGTTCGGAGCGATTTCAAGAATCAAGAAAATCAATATTTCAAATCTTGGAAATCTTGGTCTAAGAAACCGAATCTTGCAGCCAAAGCGCGTTGGATCTCCATTACGAGCGTCAACAACCCAATTTCGGTAGGAGATGGATCACAAGCCCAAATTCTTAAAGGCGAGGCCCAATAAGCAAATTCCTAGCCCAATCAAGAAATCCATACATATTTAGTTGAAAATCAGGCCAAAATGTCAAAGGGTCCAATTTATAAACATTTTAGTTGTTGAAGTTAATTTTTAAGTTTTAGGAATATCACATGTTAAATTCGGCCCAAAACAGCCCAATAGGATGCATGGCCGAATTTTCCTTTGTTTTTTTAATTAAGTTTAAATTTTTTTAAGCTTTCTAATTAGATTAGGATTTGTTGGAGGCCTATATAAGCATTGGCCAGCCACCCTTTGAAAACATATTATTATTATTTTTTCTATTAAATTTCAGATTTGTTGAGTGCAGAATTTTCTTTGGGGTTTTCTCCAAGAATTCTCGCTTGAGTTTTCTTTAGAAGTTGTTTTAACAATCTTTTGATTGTGGGATCCATCTTCAACCTTCTTCTTGCCATCGATATTCTTTGGAGGGGAGATTAGAGCCGTTTGAAGAGATTTGTGAAATCTTTCGAGATTTCAAGGATCTTTAGGACTTATCCTTTAATTCTTACTGTTTTTGATTTCTTTCTTTACTTTTCTTTGCTTATACTTGTGCCGATTTCTCATCTAATATTTTGCTGTTCTTGTTTGTTTTCCAGCATTGATTAAACTCAATATCTCATCGTTTAAGTTGTTCTCCTATTGGCAGCACCCATTCGAACACAAAAATCCCCAATTCCTAGGGTTTGGCCGATTGGATTTCTTTCAATTTGGGAATCAATTGATTGCTGGAAATTGGGCATTCTTGGTCGAATCAATTTGTTGACCGATTCGCAATCTTTCTATACTTCCAATTTCGTTTGATTCATCTATTCTATTTCTTTGTTTCTTGCTGCTCCTTTAATTGAATTTGGGGATTTAATTTCAGGTCTGATTAGTTTAATCTTGTTATTTGTTTTAATTTTCAGATCTGTTCGTTTAAAGCTTTCGTAGGAGTTTCCCGTGACTTGGCAACTTGATCTTGGTCCGCGCGCAACCCTATATCATTTGGTATCAGATTTTGGGCGTTTTGGATGTTCTTGGTTGATTTCTAAACTGATCTCTATTTTTTAAAGCACAAATAGCAGTTTTACCCAGAAAAATTGTTCGAAAAAAATTCATTTGATTGGGTAAACGTTGTCCAATTGATTTGAAATTTTACATACATATTTTTGGCACTGTGATAGAATATAAAAAAATTAATCCCGCAAAAAAATCAGTCAAAAAAGTCAAAAAAATCAAAAAATACGAAATTCAATAAAAATTTAAAAAAAGATTTAGCGGGTTGAATTTGGTGCCCAAAATTTCTAGATCAAAAATTCAATATATAAGGACATTCCATATTTAATTTCGTGATTTTTGGAGATTGGGAACACCTCGAACGAAGTTGTCAAGTTACTCCGCAGTTTTTTCGGGTTTTCTGTTTTCAGCAATTTTTTATTGATTCTTAGCTGTAGGTTTTCATTTGTTTGCTTTTTATTATCCTTTTACAATATCTAACACCTTCTTGTTTCTTGTGTTAGTAGGATTTAAACGTGTTCACAATCCTTCCTCGGTGCAACACGAATCACTTGGTGTTTCGTCAGTTTTTGGCATCCTAGTGCAAATTAGGATTCTTTGGTAGTTTGGTTCACACTCTCTAATTGGTTGATATAAACTCTGATAAAGAACTCACAAGATTGAATTCAACCTCATTGAGAATTTGAATTTTCTTTTTGAGTGATTAATGGTGAGGTTTGCTAACTTTTATTTTTGAGTGTTGAGTGTTTATTTTTTACAGGTTTTGAAGATGTCTAAAGGTGATAATAATGATGCACTTATGAAAGTCCAACAACAGTTAGACGGACATACTACTGCAATCACACAAATAAATGCTACACTTCAAGCATTGACTACTACTTTGAATGAGGTACGAGTGAATCAAAAACATCAATATCAAGATCCAATTAAGGAAGATAGGGATAACCAGCCCTATAGGTGCAGCCCTCAACGTGTCCCTAGAATGGATGATGATTTTCATGATCGTGGACAATCATCTTTGGCAAAACCAAAGAGCGAGCAGCAACGAGAACATCTGATACGAACTCGTTTCGTGATTGATTCGAGTCGTTAGTTATGCCCGATCGTGAATTGAGTAGAATAGAATCGTTTCGGTTTAAAGGAAACAAAATAGAAATAATGGCTTCAAACAAAGGTAATAAACAAAATAGATAGGAAACAATAACAAATTAATTGGATAAGACCGAGAATGAACCAACAAATAAGGGAATTGTTGACCCGAATCTCAAAATGGTGCTTAGGTGTTTAACGGTTTAAAGAAACAGCAAGAAACCTTGACCCACTATCAACTATGATAGGAACCAAAGGTATATTGAACGCCACACCAAAGGTGATAAGTTCGGTAAACAAAGAAAAGATGGACGCCACAAGCTATGCTTGATAAGTCAAATCAATTCCGTAAGAACAAAGAGAATTGGATAGCTCACAATTCAAATATAACATCTATATTCAGCAAAAGTCCCCTCTCTAAGGCTGATTACAACTATTTATAATGCTAGAACAAGGTAACCGAATGGTAAAAAAAAACATCCACTTAATGTGCCATAAAAACTGATGTCTTTTCTTATGCTTTGAACCAAATAACTCCTTCCATAAAATCATTTCAATTCAGCTGATTTGAATGTTTTTAATGTCCTAAAAATGTCTCTTGAGTTGTCCTTGGCTAGCTGAATAGACACCATCTTTTAACCTGCTCCTTAATGACATTCAAAGGTTTGATTAATTTCTCTTGAAAGCTCCAAAAACGGCTGGAAGTGGAAGAGTTGCTGCTGAATTTTAAAGTGATACAGCCACGCTTCAAGTCCAACCTAGCTCGAGCAAGGAGCCTTTGGAGCTGCCTCAAGGTCCAATCACCCGATCACGAGCTAAACAATTCAAGGAGGCTATTTCGGCCTTAGTAGATCAAGTTTGGGGCGAGACTTTGGTTGGACGCATTGACGAAGCTTGGACAAACTCGATGAGCCTTCCTTGCACTTTAATACGAGCTGAATTAACTTCCATTTCAGCTCAATAAGCTCGACTTAGCTCAACTTCAGCTCAAACATTTTCAATTCAGCTCAATATCAACTAGACATTAATTTAATAGCTGAATATTTATTTAAGTCGATTCAATTAGTTTATTACAGCTTATTAATATGTTTGTTGCATGTTTTTAATATGTCAAGTTTTATTACATGATTTAAAATTGCTTTAAAGCTGCCGAATTTAATGAACTGATTTTAGTGTCATTGTTGACCGAATTAATGTGTCTTGTTTTTATTCTTAATTTAGTTCAGCTAAATACCACATTAATCTTAGTTCTTCCTATTTTTGTAGGTTGGCCGAATGTGGGGGTTCATTTAGCAAGGTGAGCCGAATGTGGAGATTCATTTAGCTTGGTGCATGCACAATAGATTCAATGAACCTGGAGATACATGCATCAAATTGGTGAGCTGAATTTGGCATTCCTAGGTGACTATTCAGTCAAGAGAGCTAATGTTTCCAACTCCAAAGCTGTCAATTAATCCTTTCACATTTGCTGGATGCATCTTGGCTTTTCGGTTCCATGTGTTCACACTCCATGACTCTTCAATGTTGAGCTTTCACACTTAAATTGGCTGCTCATTACCCTCTTAATTGCTGGTCACTTTTCAGCCAAGAGTTGCAACATAAATGAGCTAATTTATGCCCATTGGCCGAACCTAGCTATCCATGCATCATCCAAATTTTTCCAAGTCTAATGCTTCATCTAGAAGGTGTCTAATGGAGCTCCATGTTCAGCCGAATTTAGCTAGTTCATTTAAGTGATTCATTTGCTTAATTTTTAAGGAATGTAAGTGACCATTCGGCTAGCTTAGGTGTTGCTTATAAATAGCTGAAATTTTACTTTGTAAAGGACTTTTTGACATTTTTAATTAGCGAATTGCTGCCAAATTTGTGAGGCATTTTCTCTCAAATTTCGTTCGAGACCCGTAAGACTTATCTAAGCTTTTAGTGGCGTCTTTCCGAGTCTTTTTCGAACTTATCACTCCTAAAACCCGAGTGTGGCGTTCACCTTTGATACCTTTGGTTCATACTTTACTAAGTATCGGGTCAAGGTCCTTATCAACCATTTCCAACTCAATTTGGTCCTATAAGTTTCGGGTCGACACTTTTCTTCAGTGTTGGTTCACTCTTGACCTTTTGAACCATTACCATTTCGTACCAAATCCTTTACCATTTAGTACCAAATCCCAAATACCAAAACGTACCAAAACCAAATACCATTTTCTAATTAATCTTAAACCGAACTCGACCATTCTAGTCATACCATTTCGACTTAAACCAAATCCATATCCAACTTTGCACGGACTTACTTTACTTCTTGAAACTCAATTATATTCTATCTTCTTCTCGTCTATTCTACTTCTTCGTTTACGATCGGGAACTAAACGACTCGGGTTCAACTACTAAACCGAGGTCGTGTCATAAAGGGCATAAAATGCTCTTTAAAAACTCCTTTTAATGATCTTTAAGCTCCTTTTTTTAACAGCCCCTTTAATTGTAACTCAAAAGAACTTGAACAACCACTTATTAAATGTGTAACAGCCTTGAATTGTAACCACTATAAGCTAAAAAGTCACCTGCAATAAACACATTAAAATGAGTTTATTAAACACATTAAA
Organism: Gossypium hirsutum; assembly: GCF_007990345.1. Lineage (NCBI taxonomy): Eukaryota > Viridiplantae > Streptophyta > Magnoliopsida > Malvales > Malvaceae > Gossypium > Gossypium hirsutum. The sequence continues at coordinate 44,080,364 of NC_053441.1, read as the reverse complement.
ACACTTATTAATCATAACACATATTAAACTTACTTAAATAAATGAACTAAAACATATATGCAATAATTATTCCAGCAACTAGTTTAATTAAAGAAGCATAATTTAAAGAAATTAATTTATGCATCAATAAATAATCCTAGGAACTAGATCAATTAAGAAGCATCTTATTTAATAAAGTTCAATAACTAACTCATGTATTAAAACTTTAAGATAAGTTAAATTAATTGATCAGCAACTTATTTATTAAACTAAAACAAGTTAATTAAAAGAAACAAATTCAGCTTGCAATAAATTGCAAGTAACGCCTTTTGAACGGTTTGAAGCACGACTATCAAATTCGGCCACTCCCTCTTCCCAAGCTCGTTCCACATAGCTTGCTATTACATTTCAAAATCTCTTAGCTCGTGATCGAGTTATTGGTCCTCGTGGCAGCTCAATGGATTCGGTAGTAATTTCCCGGGCTAAGGTTGCATCATTCCCCCCTCTTCGAGGCGATTTGCTCCCAAATCGTCACCTACATTGAAAAGAGATAAATCAGCAACATTAAAAGTAGCACTAACCCCATACTCACCAAGTAAATCTAACTTATAAGCGTTATCCTTAATTCTCTCCAAGACTTGAAAAGGTCCATCTCCTCGTGGTAATAGTTTGGATCGTCTTTGAACGGGAAATCTCTCCTTGCGCATGTGAATCCAAACCCAATCACCAGGTTCAAATATTACTCGTTTACGGCCCTTGTTAACTTGATGTGCATATTGCTCCGTTCTTCGTTCAATATTATCCCTAACTCGCTGATGTAATTGTTTCACAAAATCTGCCTTTTTCTTTCCATCTACATGCACCAATTTATCAAAAGGTAAAGGCAATAAATCCAATGGAGTTAAGGGATTAAATCCATACACTACCTCTAATGGTGAAAACTTGGTAGCTGAATGTACCGATCGATTGTATGCAAATTCAATGTGAGGTAGACACTCCTCCCAAGTTTTTAAATTCTTACGTATAATGACCCGCAGTAGTGTTGACAGAACTCTATTAACAACCTCTGTTTGGCCATCAGTTTGGGGATGACTTGTTGTGGAAAATAATAGCTTAGTTCCAATCTTTCCCCATAAAGTCCTCCAAAAGTGGCTGAGAAATTTAGTGTCTCGATCCAAAACAATGGTTCTTGGAATTCCATGCAATCGTACAATCTCCCTAAAAAAGATTGGCAACATTTAAAGCATCATCAGTTTTGTTACATGCAATGAAATGAGCCATTTTTGAAAACCGATCAACTACAACAAACACAGAATCTTTGCCATTCTTTGTTCTAGGAAGACCCAAAACAAAGTCCATAGAAATATCCATCCATGGCATTTCTGGGATCGGTAATGGAGTATAGAGTCCATGTGGTTGGACCCTTGATTTCGCCTTCTTGCAAACAATACAGCGATTGCACACTTTAGCCACATCTTGTTTCATCTTTGGCCAATAAAAGTGTTCTTGAAGAACGGCCAAAGTTTTGGCAATACCAAAATGTCCCATTAAACCCCCACTATGTGCTTCATGAACCAGCAAATTTCTAGTTGATCCTTGGGGTATGCACAACTTATTTTCTCGAAATAGGAATCCATCTTGCTGATAGTACCTGTCATACGCACCTTGCACACATAACTTGTAAACTTCTCCAAAATCAGAATCATCAGCATATAATTCCTTTAAATAAGCAAAACCAAGTAACTTAACATCCAAATAATTTAAAAGAGCATACCTTCACGATAAAGCATCTGCAACGATATTTTCCTTACCTTGCTTATACTTAATCACATATGGAAAGGATTCTAAGAATTCTACCCATTTTGCATGTCGTTTGTTAAGCTTAGTTTGCCCTCTCAAATGCTTCAAAGCCTCATGGTCCGTGTGTATAACGAACTCCTTAGGCCAAAGGTAATGCTGCCATGTTTCTAATGCACGTATCAATGCGTACATTTCTTTGTCATAGGTGGGATAATTGAGCGTAGCTCCATTAAGTTTCTCGCTAAAATAAGCCACCGGTCGCCCATCTTGCGTTAAAACCGCACCTATTCCTATTCCAGAAGCATCACATACTGTGACAGCCCAAAGTTGACCCTAGTCGGGAAGTGGTTTCGGGACGGCTAAACCGAGTCACCGAAACGTTTGAATGTGATACTTATTGTCTAGAATATGTAATTATGAATGTGTGAAAATTTCAAGCTTCAATTTGGTTGATTTCATGTGAATTTAGTCAATAGGACTTATGTGAGAAAATTCTAAAATGTGATAGGTCAATGTGTGAGGACCTATTAGTGCATGTGGACAAAGGGGGGACTTGCATGTCAAATTCCCCCCCTAATGAGTAGTGGCCGGCCATGACAAAGAATGATGGGCAAAACATGTCATGAAACATGTTTTGTTAGTGGAAGAATAAAATAAGGAGTATGGGTAATAAAGAAATGGAAACAAAAGAAAAAAAAATGTGTGTGTAGTGTTTGTTCCCCCCATTGCCGTGAGCTAAAGAAGAGAAAGGGGGAATTTTGTTCATCCTTTTCTCATCTTCATGCTTGCCAAAACTAGAAAGAAAAACAAAGAAAAATTTTCTCATCCTTTGGTTCATCCTTGGCCAAAAATTTTAAGGAGGAAAGAAGAAGAAAGGTGAAGAGATTCGGCCATGCATGTAGCTAGGCTAAGGTATGTTTGATGATGTTCCATGAGAGGCATGCATGTTTTAGTTGTTAGCTTGAGTTCTACCTAACCCATGGTCTAAATCTTGCTATGTGATGGAAATGGCACTTGACCATGGATGCATCATTCTTGGTTGATGTTTGATGTTGTGGTGATGAGGCATGAGGATGAGTTAAGATTCGGCCTAGGTGGAGGTTGTGTTAATGCCATTGCATGCAAAATATGAAGCTTGTTAATGATGCATGTGATGATGGCTTGATGATTCTTGAACCTCCTTTTTAGCATTTTTGTGTGAGCACATATGTGCATTGGTTGCTAAATGGAGAAGAATCGGCTAGCAAGATGTGTGCTAAGGCCGAATGTAACTTTGCATGTTAATGAGCAATGCATGTGTTAAATTGATGAAAAGGGGGAGGATGCTTTACTAGTGTGTATATGTGTGTATTAAGTGTTGAAATCGACCCCAAAAATGGACATGCATATTCGGCCAAGGGGAAAGAAATTAGCTAATATGTTGTGTTGATGCATGATTTTTGCATGTATGAGACTTTAATGTCTAATGTATAAATATGGGCTAAGTGCCTTGTGTTCATCTTTTGATGCCTAAACGATGAAATCAATTTATTTGTTTGATTAAGCTCAAGAGCAAAGGGGAAATAAAACCGATAAAGGGAAGGAAAAAGTGGTTGAATAGCTAGCGGAATCGTTCGACAACACCCGAGGTAAGTTCTTGAGTAAGAGAGCTTAAATTACAATGTGATTAAATCATGCTCTATGTGTGGCTATTGAGCCGAATGTGCAAGGACGATATGTGCCTTGTGTTTGAGTTTCGCAAATGAAAATGAAATGTGAATGTGCATGATTAATTGAATGCTGTCCGGGCTAAGTCCCGAAGGCTTTGTGCTAAGTGAATATATCCGGACTAAGATCCGAAGGCCTTTGTGCGAGATACTAAATCCGGGTTAAGTCCCGAAGGCATTCGTGCGAGTTATTAAATCCGGGTTAAGTCCCGAAGGCATTCGTGCGAGTTGTTGAATCCGGGTTATGTCCCGAAGGCATTGTGTGAGTTACTAAAACCGGGCTATGTCCCGAAGGCACTTGAACGAGGAGCTATATCCGGTTAAATTCCGAAGGTACGTGATTTGGAAATGAATGAGCTTGCTGTAAAATTCCAGCTAATACTCGAAAAACATCCCAATATTGGGATATGTTACGTATGTGTTGAATATTAATCGAGCCCTTACAAATAAATGTTCGCTAGTTGATAAACGAGCTACCGGCCTTCGGCCAAGTTAGTTTATTGTGTATGTACATAAGGGTTGTTAATGTTGTGAAGCAAGTTTGATATCGGTAAATTGCGTATTATGAAATATTCCGTTTAGCTAAATGTGTGCTATTATTTGTGCATGCTGGAATTCCTTGCTCAAACTTACTAAGCATAAATTGCTTACTCGTTACATTGCTCCTCTGTTTTATAGATTTTTGGTTCTCCAGCTATCGGACTCGGGATCTTGAAGTCGAAGTCACCCACACTATCAAAGGCTCTTTTGGGTACTATTTTGGTTGAATTTTGATATGGCATGTATAGGACTACCCATCGTTGTCTTTCGAGTACTTTATGAAATGTATAAGTGTACAGCCATGCGAAAATGGCTTGTAGAAGTGGAGTATGGCATTAGACCATTCGTATTTATGAATGTATAGATGGTTTCATGATGTAACTATAGTTGGAATGGAAGTGTTGAGCAAATGACCAGCCACTAGAATGGCTAAGTATGATCATATGTGGGCTTATGTATGACAAGGCCCTAGTTGGTCCATGAAACCCCAAATTAGGTAAGGTTTACTTTGAAAACAGAAGCTGATAGCAGCAGTGGTGTGGATTGGAAAAATCACAAGAATTCGTAGGAGTGGAATTAAATAGTGAATAAATTATGTAATCGAACCTTGATGAATCTACTTTCATATGGAAGTAACGAAACAATCATAGGAACAGTACAGTAAGAGATATTCGGGTTCTTGTGGAATAGGGCCAGAACAGTTTCTGGATTCCCTGTTCCGACTTTGGAAATTCACTATAAATTGACCAGAGATAATTAGGGGTCATACCATATATGTATGGATTCCTCTCTGAGTCTAGTTTCCATAGAAACAAACGGCATCAGCATTGAAGCTCTGTGCAGAGAGATATCCCAGTCGTAATGGGAAAAGGTCAGTGTAGTCGACCCCTGTAACATGGGAGACTTTGACTAATAAACTGTACTAATTGGCCCAACCAAAAATTCTAGAAAAAAATACATAGGTGGGGACATGAGTCTAGTTTCAGGGAAAAATCACAAAACTGATTTTCGAGTTGTGAAACTCAAGATATGATTTTTGAAGCGACTAGTACTCAGACTGGGCAGTGTCTGGAAAAATTTTTCAAAGCTTGTTGACATCTCGTGTCCGACTCCGGTGTCGGTCTCGGGTTCGGGGTGTTACATTTTATTGGTATCAGAGCTACGGTTTAGTCGATTCTAGGACTACCGTAATGTGTTGGGTCTAGCTATACATGCCATTTTATGTGATTACTTGATAGTGTGGTGATTTCCGACAATTGTAAATGTGTTTATAGTAATGGATCCCGATCGTGACCGAGAGGTAGCTGATGATCTTGAGAGTGTAGCGCCTGCTCCCGCACAAGGGACAGTGCCGGCAGACTCTCAACCTAATGCTAGTAATCCGAATGATGAAGCTAGACAAGCATTCTATAGCGTGATGAATGATTGGTTTAACCAATACATTCGAACTAATATGGCTGTTCCACAACCTCCATTCCCGACAAATACTACCCCCGCACCTACAATACCACCGGTAACGGACCAAATAAGGTCAAATAAGCCCCCAGTTGACAGAATCCGAAAACATGGGGCTACTGAATTTAAGGCTATGGATAGCGATGATGCCGAGCAAGCTGAATTTTGGCTGGACAACACTATCCGGGTACTCGATGAGCTATCTTGTACACCCGATGAATGCCTAAAGTGTGCTATCTCCTTGCTACGTGATTCTGCCTACTATTGGTGGAGTACTCTGACTTCTATTGTGCCCCGAGAGCAAGTAACTTGGGAGTTTTTCCAAACTGAGTTTCGGAAAAAGTATATCAGTCAGAGATTTGTTGATCAAAAAAAACGGAAGGAATTTCTTGAGCTTAAGCAAGGCTCCATGTCGGTTACTGATTACGAGCGAAAATTTGTTAGACTTAGCAAATACGCTCGAGAATGTGTTTCGTCCGAAGCTATTATGTGTAAATGCTTCGAGGATGGGCTGAATGAAGATATAAAGATGTTCGTTGGCGTTCTTGAAATACGAGAGTTCGTGGTACTTGTTGAACAGCTTGTAAAGCCGAAGAGCTTAGAAAAGAAAAGCAAAGAGTTGATGAGGGAACTGGAGAGTTTCGTAAAAGATCCTCGGGAAGGTCTCTTCAACAGACATCGAAGAGATTTCGAGATGATGCGGGCCAGTTTAGAGGCACTTCGGGCCTTTTTGGACGAGATCGTGATCGACCCCCTGTGGGTACACGAGGCACTTCGGTCGCCAGTGTTGGGAATGAACGTCGAGACAGGACGAAATGCCGATATTGCGGTAAATGGCATTCGGGGAGTTGTAGATTTCCTGACCGCTCCTGTTACAAATGCGGATCAGTGGACCACTTCATTAAAGATTGCCCGAGGTTGTCGGGACAGAATGCAAATCAGAGTGGGAGACCGGGTGCTACCACTGCTCGAGGTAGACCATCTGGAAATATGGGCAATGCTGGTGGTGGTCAGAGAGGATCTAGAGATGATATAACCAGATCCGAAGCCCGTGCGCCTGCTAGAGCTTATGCTATACGTGCCCGCGAGGATGCTTCTTCGCCTGATGTTATTACCGGTACATTCACCCTCTTTGATACTAATGTAATTGCTTTGATTGACCCCGGTTCTACTCATTCTTACATATGTGAAACCTTAGCATCCAGTAAGACTTTACCTATTGAGTCTACTGAGTTCGTAATTCGGGTGTCAAATCCCTTGGGTCGTTACGTGCTTGTCGACAAAGTGTGTAAGAAATGTCCCCTGGAAATTCGAGGTTCCTGTTTCCAGCGGACTTGATGCTTTTGTCGTTTGATGAATTTGATGTTATCCTTGGGTTGGATTGGTTGACCGCGCATGATGCGATTGTGAATTGCAAGAGCAAGACTATTGATTTGAGGTGTGCAAATAACGAAGTAGTCCGAATTGAGTCTGCGGACTTGGAGGGGATGCCAGCTGTAATATCAGCAATGTTGGCACAGAAATATGTAAGAAAAGGGTGCGAAGCATACCTTGCATATGTGCTTGATGACAAAGAATTAGAAAAGAAACCCGAATCTGTGCCGGTGGTTTGTGAATACCCGGATGTTTTTCCGGAAGAATTACCGGGTTTACCACCTGTTCGGGAGGTAGAGTTTGGTATTGAGCTTGTACCTGGGACTACGCCGATTTCGATAGCTCCGTATCGTATGGCACCAACTGAGTTAAAGGAGTTGAAAGCTCAGTTGCAAGAACTGACGGATAGAGGTTTCGCTCGACCAAGTTTCTCACCTTGGGGTGCACCAGTATTGTTCATGAAAAAAAGGACGGAACCATGAGGTTGTGCATTGACTATCGTCAGCTGAATAAAGTGACGATAAAGAACAAATATCCGTTGCCGCGCATCGATGATTTGTTCGACCAACTGAAGGGAGCCTCAGTGTTCTCAAAAATAGATTTGAGATCGGGCTATTATCAGTTGCGAATTCGAGATCCAGATATTCCCAAAACTGCCTTCAGAACGAGATATGGTCACTACGAATTCTTAGTGATGCCGTTTGGGCTCACTAATGCCCCTGCGGTATTTATGGATTTGATGAATCGGATCTTCAGACCGTATTTGGATCAGTTCGTAGTTGTGTTCATTGATGACATTTTGGTCTATTCAAGAGATGAGACCGAACATGCTGAGCATCTGAGGCTAGTGCTGCAAATTTTGCGGGATAAGCAGTTATATGCTAAGTTCAGTAAGTGTGAGTTCTGGTTAAGAGAGGTTAGCTTCTTGGGTCATGTGGTATCCGCGTCGGGTATTCGAGTTGACCCGAACAAAATTTCAGCCATACTTGACTGGAAACCTCCGAGAAATATTACTGAAGTTCAGAGCTTTTTGGGGCTCGCCGGTTATTACCGACGATTTGTGAAAGGTTTCTCGATGATAGCCACACCAATGACAAGCTACTTCAAAAGGATGTTAAGTTCGAGTGGACGGAGAAATGTCAGAAAAGTTTCAACCAACTGAAAACTCATTTGACTGAAGCTCCAATTTTGGTGCAACCCGAATCAGGTAAAGAGTTTGTCATTTATAGTGACGCATCCCTACTTGGGTTGGGTTGCGTATTGATGCCAGAAGGTCGAGTCGTGGCCTATGCGTCGAGACAATTGAAGCATCACGAGAGGAATTATCCGACCCATGATCTCGAACTAGCTGCCATCGTGTTTGCTTTAAAAATATGGCGACATTATCTGTTTGGTGAGAAGTGCCATGTATTTTCGGATCACAAAAGTCTCAAATATTTGATGACTCAACGAGACTTGAATCTGCGACAAAGACGTTGGCTTGAGTTGTTGAAAGATTACGAGCTTGTCATTGATTACCACCCGGGAAAGGCTAACGTGGTTGCGGACGCCTTAAGCCGGAAGTCATTGTTTGCTTTACGAGCGATGAACGTGCATTTGTCTGTTCTACCAGACAGTGTGTTAGTAGCTGAATTAAAAGCTAAACCATTATTGACTCACCAAATTCGTGAAGCTCAGAAAGTCGATGATGAATTGGTTGCAAAACGGGCTAAGTGTTTTCCGAACGAGGAATCGGAGTTTCAAATTGATGATGATGATTGTTTGAGGTTCAGAAATCGTTTGTGTGTTCCAAGGAATTCGGAACTCATTTCGATGATTCTGAACGAAGCCCATTGTAGCCGAATGTCAATTCACCCGGGGAGTACGAAAATGTACAACGATTTGAAACGTCAATTTTGGTGGCATGGTATGAAACGGGACATCTCTGACTTTGTTTCGAGATGTTTAATATGTCAACAAGTGAAAGCGGAACATCAAGTGCCTTCAAGATTACTTCAGCCGATCATGATACCCGAGTGGAAATGGGATCGAGTCACAATGGACTTTGTGTCCGGACTGCCATTGTCAACTAGTAAGAAGGATGCGATTTGGTTGTTGTCGATAGACTGACTAAGTCGGCTCACTTTATCCCCGTGTGTATGGATTTTTCATTGGATAGACTAGCTGAATTGTACGTTTCTCAAATTGTGAGATTACACGGGGTACCTGTTTCTATCGTGTCGGATAGAGATCCGAGATTCACCTCACGATTTTGGAAGAAATTGCAAGAAGCTCTGGGTACCAAACTGCAGTTTAGCACTGCTTTTCACCCCTAAACCGATGGTCAATCCGAGCGGATAATTCAGATACTTGAGGATATGTTGAGATGTTGCATCCTCGAGTTCAGTAGTTCCTGGGAACGGTATTTACCTTTGATTGAATTCGCTTACAACAATAGTTTTCAATCAAGTATTAAGATGGCACCTTACGAGGCTTTGTACGGTCGTAAATGCCGTACACCATTGTTTGGACCGAGCTCGGTGAAAGTAAAATTTTCGGAGTTGATTTGATTAGAGATGCTGAACAGAAAGTAAAGGTAATCCGTGAAAGTCTGAAGGTAGCCACGGATCGTCAGAAATCGTACGCAGATTTGAAACGAAAAGACATCGAGTATCAGGTGGGAGACAAAGTGTTCCTTAAGGTTTCACCTTGGAAAAAGATACTCAGGTTCGGCCGTAAGGGCAAGTTGAGCCCAAGATTCATTGGGCCGTACGAAATCTCCGAACGAGTTGGTCCGGTTGCGTATAGATTGATTTTGCCCCCGGAGCTTGTAAAAGATTCATGACGTCTTTCATGTTTCGATGCTTCGACGCTATCGATCTGATCCATCGCACATAATTAGCCCATCGGAGGTTGAAATTCAAGTCGACATGAGCTATGAAGAAGAACCGATGCGTATCCTAGCTCGTGAAGTGAAGGAGATGCGAAACAAAAGAGTTCCGCTAGTAAAGGTGTTATGGTTCAAACACGGGATCGAGGAAGCTACTTGGGAGACCGAGAGCTCGATGAAAGAACGATACCCAAACCTATTTACCGGTAAGATTTTCGGGGACGAAAATTTCTTAAGTGGGGGAGAGTTGTGACAGCCCAAAGTTGACCCTAGTCGGGAAGTGGTTTCGGGACGGCTAAACCGAGTCACCGAAACGTTTGAATGTGATACTTATTGTCTAGAATATGTAATTATGAATGTGTGAAAATTTCAAGCTTCAATTTGGTTGATTTCATGTGAATTTAGTCAATAGGACTTATGTGAGAAAATTCTAAAATGTGATAGGTCAATGTGTGAGGACCTATTAGTGCATGTGGACAAAGGGGGGACTTGCATGTCAAATTCCCCCCCTAATGAGTAGTGGCCGGCCATGACAAAGAATGATGGGCAAAACATGTCATGAAACATGTTTTGTTAGTGGAAGAATAAAATAAGGAGTATGGGTAATAAAGAAATGGAAACAAAAGAAAAAAAATGTGTGTGTAGTGTTTGTTCCCCCCATTGCCGTGAGCTAAAGAAGAGAAAGGGGGAATTTTGTTCATCCTTTTCTCATCTTCATGCTTGCCAAAACTAGAAAGAAAAACAAAGAAAAATTTTCTCATCCTTTGGTTCATCCTTGGCCAAAAATTTTAAGGAGGAAAGAAGAAGAAAGGTGAAGAGATTCGGCCATGCATGTAGCTAGGCTAAGGTATGTTTGATGATGTTCCATGAGAGGCATGCATGTTTTAGTTGTTAGCTTGAGTTCTACCTAACCCATGGTCTAAATCTTGCTATGTGATGGAAATGGCACTTGACCATGGATGCATCATTCTTGGTTGATGTTTGATGTTGTGGTGATGAGGCATGAGGATGAGTTAAGATTCGGCCTAGGTGGAGGTTGTGTTAATGCCATTGCATGCAAAATATGAAGCTTGTTAATGATGCATGTGATGATGGCTTGATGATTCTTGAACCTCCTTTTTAGCATTTTTGTGTGAGCACATATGTGCATTGGTTGCTAAATGGAGAAGAATCGGCTAGCAAGATGTGTGCTAAGGCCGAATGTAACTTTGCATGTTAATGAGCAATGCATGTGTTAAATTGATGAAAAGGGGGAGGATGCTTTACTAGTGTGTATATGTGTGTATTAAGTGTTGAAATCGACCCCAAAAATGGACATGCATATTCGGCCAAGGGGAAAGAAATTAGCTAATATGTTGTGTTGATGCATGATTTTTGCATGTATGAGACTTTAATGTCTAATGTATAAATATGGGCTAAGTGCCTTGTGTTCATCTTTTGATGCCTAAACGATGAAATCAATTTATTTGTTTGATTAAGCTCAAGAGCAAAGGGGAAATAAAACCGATAAAGGGAAGGAAAAAGTGGTTGAATAGCTAGCGGAATCGTTCGACAACACCCGAGGTAAGTTCTTGAGTAAGAGAGCTTAAATTACAATGTGATTAAATCATGCTCTATGTGTGGCTATTGAGCCGAATGTGCAAGGACGATATGTGCCTTGTGTTTGAGTTTCGCAAATGAAAATGAAATGTGAATGTGCATGATTAATTGAATGCTGTCCGGGCTAAGTCCCGAAGGCTTTGTGCTAAGTGAATATATCCGGACTAAGATCCGAAGGCCTTTGTGCGAGATACTAAATCCGGGTTAAGTCCCGAAGGCATTCGTGCGAGTTATTAAATCCGGGTTAAGTCCCGAAGGCATTCGTGCGAGTTGTTGAATCCGGGTTATGTCCCGAAGGCATTGTGTGAGTTACTAAAACCGGGCTATGTCCCGAAGGCACTTGAACGAGGAGCTATATCCGGTTAAATTCCGAAGGTACGTGATTTGGAAATGAATGAGCTTGCTGTAAAATTCCAGCTAATACTCGAAAAACATCCCAATATTGGGATATGTTACGTATGTGTTGAATATTAATCGAGCCCTTACAAATAAATGTTCGCTTAGTTGATAAACGAGCTACCGGCCTTCGGCCAAGTTAGTTTATTGTGTATGTACATAAGGGTTGTTAATGTTGTGAAGCAAGTTTGATATCGGTAAATTGCGTATTATGAAATATTCCGTTTAGCTAAATGTGTGCTATTATTTGTGCATGCTGGAATTCCTTGCTCAAACTTACTAAGCATAAATTGCTTACTCGTTACATTGCTCCTCTGTTTTATAGATTTTTGGTTCTCCAGCTATCGGACTCGGGATCTTGAAGTCGAAGTCGCCCACACTATCAAAGGCTCTTTTGGGTACTATTTTGGTTGAATTTTGATATGGCATGTATAGGACTACCCATCGTTGTCTTTCGAGTACTTTATGAAATGTATAAGTGTACAGCCATGCGAAAATGGCTTGTAGAAGTGGAGTATGGCATTAGACCATTCGTATTTATGAATGTATAGATGGTTTCATGATGTAACTATAGTTGGAATGGAAGTGTTGAGCAAATGACCAGCCACTAGAATGGCTAAGTATGATCATATGTGGGCTTATGTATGACAAGGCCCTAGTTGGTCCATGAAACCCCAAATTAGGTAAGGTTTACTTTGAAAACAGAAGCTGATAGCAGCAGTGGTGTGGATTGGAAAAATCACAAGAATTCGTAGGAGTGGAATTAAATAGTGAATAAATTATGTAATCGAACCTTGATGAATCTACTTTCATATGGAAGTAACGAAACAATCATAGGAACAGTACAGTAAGAGATATTCGGGTTCTTGTGGAACAGGGCCAGAACAGTTTCTGGATTCCCTGTTCCGACTTTGGAAATTCACTATAAATTGACCAGAGATAATTAGGGGTCATACCATATATGTATGGATTGCTCTCTGAGTCTAGTTTCCATAGGAACAAACGGCATCAGCATTGAAGCTCTGTGCAGAGAGATATCCCAGTCGTAATGGGAAAAGGTCAGTGTAGTCGACCCCTGTAACATGGGAGACTTTGACTAATAAACTGTACTAATTGGCCCAACCAAAAATTCTAGAAAAAAATACATAGGTGGGGACATGAGTCTAGTTTCAGGGAAAAATCACAAAACTGATTTTCGAGTTGTGAAACTCAAGATATGATTTTTGAAGCGACTAGTACTCAGACTGGGCAGTGTCTGGAAAAATTTTTCAAAGCTTGTTGACATCTCGTGTCCGACTCCGGTGTCGGTCGGGTTCGGGGTGTTACACATTCTACCTCGAAAATTTTGTTAAAATTCGGCAAACATAAAAGTGGAGCATTAGTCAAGCAATCTTTAATTTTAACAAAAGCAGATTCTTGTTCATCAGACCAAATAAAAGGTGAATTTTTTGATAATACCGGTTAATGGGGCAGCAAGAGTGCTAAAATTCGGTACAAACCTCCTATAGAAGCTTGCAAGGCCATGAAACTTCTAACTTGGCTGATGTTATTCGGTCGTGGCCATTCTTGTATTGCTTTAATCTTCTCTGGTCCACCTCTAGTCCATTCGCACTTACAACAAAACCTAGAAAAACAATTTTGTCAGTACAAAAGTTACATTTCTTAAGGTTTGCATATAATACTTCCTTTCGTAAAACCTTCAAAATAGCATGCAAATGTTCAAGATGTTCAGTTAATGATTTGCTGTAAATTAAAATATCGTGATGCAACCTTAGCCCGGGTGATACGACCCTGGCCAAGGATGCCCTTGATTTCAGCTTGAATTCAAGCTCCATTTAGCTAAATTAATTTTATTTGCTGGAATAAATTAATTATTTAAGTTAATTAGTTAATTTAGTTACAGCTCTTAATTACTTGTCAGCTTATTACATGTTATAATTATGTTGTGTTAGCCGAATTTAATTAGGTGGCTGGATTATATTTAATTTGTCTTAATACCATTTAGTTCAGCCGAATATACATTTGCACTTAATTTAGTTCATGTTTTTTCTTGTAGGATGGCTGAATGCATGAAGGAGCATTAAAGTCCAAGTGCATGAATGGTTCAATACAACGTATGGGAGTATACATGAATGGCTGAATACATGAATGGTTGGATTCATGGATATGGCTCATTTTATGATAATTCAAGGTGTTTATTCAGCCAAGAAGAGAAACTAAATTCATTCTCCAAAAGCTGGCCGATGCACTTCCCAAAACAGCACCTATGCGTTCACATTTGGAGTTCACACCAAGGACCATTTGGCTGATCATTGTTCACACTTCCAAAGACTTTTCCAACTCCTTTTTCACACCTTCAAGGCTGTTCACGTTCACCTTTAATGCTGGTCTCTTTTCAGCCAAGAATTACATTTTAATGAGCTCATTTAAGCTCAATTGGCTGAACCTAGCTGCTGCCATTTCTCCAAGTGCATTTGCTCTTCTAGAAATCGTCCCTTGAGCTTCAAATTCAGCTGAATTTAGCTCCAGCAATTTAGTTTTTTATTTCCAAAATTTTCTAGCATTTTCTAGCCTAATTAATTACTTAGACATTAAGTCTTTGTTTTGGCCATTCGGCTACCTAGCTGAACACTATAAATAGTTGTTCATTTTCATTGTAAAAGGGCTTTTGACTTTTGATCATTTGAATGAACTTTGTTCAAAGAGTGAGTTTTCTCCTCTCTAAATTCGTATGAGTTTCGATCTGACTTATCTAGCGTGCTAGTGGCGTCTATCGTTCTCTTTTGAACTTATCACCTTGCTTTGGTGTGGTGTTCAACCCTTCTACAATTCCGCAATCCCACCTTGAACCGAATAGAAATCGGGGTGACACTTTTTAGTGTTGAATCGTTTCTGGTGTTTAAGCTCATTTATCCATTCCACCGACTATCCTAGATTTTACCCAACTATAATATCTTTTTACAAAACCGAGCCTTCATTTATCAACTTCCATTTTTCTTATTTTTATCCTTAAATCGAGCCTACTACCCTTATAAATTTACCATCACCTTAGCCAACCTTTAAAACCATTTGAAAGCTTCCGTATCTTTAGCCTTATTTCATCCTATTTCCGATAACTCAACTATTCCTTGTTGACGATCGAGCAATTACGTGAAATGACTCAATTAACCCGGGCCGGATCACATCATCTGGTATCAGAGCTACTAAAACGAGGAGTGCCGACATTCGTATCAAGCTCGGAGTAGGTTCGTAACATGAAAGAAAAATTAAAAAAATTCAGGTTGTAATTTTTTTTCTCTTTTCTCTTCCCTTTGTATTTCAGCATATTGTAATTGAACAAAAAAATTAAAAAAAAAAGGAAAAGGAAATTTGAAAAAAAAATCGAAAAAAAAATTGAAAAAAAATTTGAAGTATTAAAAAAAAGTGAAAAGTCTTGTGAGTTTTATTTTGTTATTATTTCTTATTGCTTCCGAGCATCCATTTATTCTACCATTCCTTCTACCCCCCCAAAAATGCCACACATACTTTGATTTTTTTTCTTTGTTTAGCCTACCCTACACCCGACGTTATCCCTTGTAACCCATTTGAAGCCGACGCTCTAAGCCACAATAAGTCTTCTTGAAACAAAATACGAATTCACGAGGGTGAGACGAGTGGAAAAAGGCACGAGTGGTGAGTACATTAGAGCGATCAAAAGCCATTAAACGAGCGTAAACACGAGTGGTGTGCTATCCAATTTTCTTTGCGAGTGAAACGTGAGATTTTTGTGGTGAGGTATTTAATTTTTGTTTTGTTTTAATCATTTTTTTAGTAATTAAATCATGTCTCAAGAAGAATTCTCTACTGATGAATTTCAATACTTGGTGAACGAGATGGGCTGAATTTTGGAGGAAGAACTAAGCCCATTAAAAAGACGTTTGAACTGAGTGGAGGAAAAGTCCCAACGGAAACAAAATCCACCAAGTCGAGAAACGGAGTCGAGATCATCACGGCAATACGCGTCCAAAGACTACTCGCTAAGAGATTCTTATCGGGATTTCTATTCAACGAGGAACTCAAGACGAAGCAAAGCAAGTTTTGAGTTTGAAGCTTTTCAAGGTGACGAACGAGGAATCACAAGTAGTCCTTCATATGCACCAAGGTATTCGTCCGCCAAGAATCAATCTCGAAGAGGTGATCATTTTTTGTATGAAAGTCGTTCTAATTATACCCAACGAGAGTCATTTTGTGCTGATTCATTTGCAACATCTCCATCCTATAATGAAAGAGCGAGGCAAAAAGAAAAAGAAATAAGAAGAAAAGAAAGACAAGAAATGTTGATGAGAGAAAATGAGCATATATGGAATGAAATCGAGAGACGAAAAAAAGAAATGAAAGAAAAGGAACAAGAAATCAAAAAAGTGAGAGAAAAAGAAAATGAAGAGAAAGAATTCAAAAAAGAAATTGAGATTGAACAAGAGTGCAAGCGAGAAAGAGAAATCGAAAGAAAGAAGAAAAGATTGAAAAAGAAAAAGAAATCCAAAAAGAGAGTGAGGTCGAAAATAAAATTGAAAATGAGAGAGGAAATAAAAGAGAAAAAAGAAGTTGAGATTAGAAAAGAAACGAGAGAAAAAGAGATAAACGAACCAGAAAAAGTGAGGAGCATTTCAACTAATCCATATGAAACTTGTTCTTGTTCTGTTTCTTCTTTCCAGGTGCCCGAGATATCAAACGATAATTTTCAACTTCACTACCTTTCCGATGAAAGACATTTTCATATGGTCAGTATAGGTAAGGTTGAAGATGAAATGTGCCCCAAGAGTTCAAAGGTAAGAGAGGTGAGGAAATGTTAACGATCGAGTCACGACCACCAGGTTTGAAAATTGTTGAAATACTTTTTAGTGACTTAATTTCTAAATGCTCTCCTTATTTTGGTTTGATTAATTGCTACTCCCTGAATGTGGTTGATTTTTGTTCCAATCAACAAACCAAAGATTTAATTTTGCGTGATGACAGTTTTTCACGAAAGGCGATTAAATTTTTCATTTGTGACAATTTTGTGCACCAATTAACGCTTTGTGGAAAATCCATGAATTTGTGCAAGTATGAATTGATGAATGTAAAAAGTTTTAATTGTTTGTCCCTGTGTATGCAAAAATCCCATTGGTTTAATGTGTTTGGTTTAATGAAATTTTTGCTACATTTTGGCATGAATACTCAAAATCAAGTTTTAAACCCGGAATCTATTTGGTTCATTTTATGGGAAAGTCAAGCTTCATCAATTTTGTGTGAACAATTTCTATTGTTTTGATAATTGGGTGTTGAATAAGGAACTGAGGTATGAAAAATTTGATTTCAATTTAAATTCATTCCTTAATCCATTTTTGTGGTTGTATTTGAAGTTCGTATTTCATTTCGTTAAGGTTAATTCAGCCACAGAGATTCGACTAGACTACATTTCCGAGAAGAGAAGATTTATGATGATCGACAAAGGTAAAAATGATCCTTGCTTTTCCATCCTCAAGGTAAACAAGGTATGACTTACGAGAACTTTAAAATTTCTCTGCCCTATTCGGTTGGTAATAAAATTTTTGTTGAAGAATTGGTTGCTGCAAGGTATTTAAATTGTGATGTGTTTAACTGTTCAGCTTTATTCAAAATGAATCACCTGTTTTGATTGATGTTGATGATGCAATTTTGGAAGAACCAATCGTTCAATTTCCATTGCAAGGTTTTACTGTGCATTCATCTGTTTGTGATAAAAATTTGTGTTCAATAAGTTGTGGTGAGGAGTTTATCTGCTTGATCGATGAATGGATTAAGTTGAATGTGTCCACATGTCTCTTGAAAATTTTTGGTAAGATTCTCCTTGATGACAAGTTTGTTGAAAAGGTGAAAGATCAATGGCCACTGTTAAGCTTAACTATGCAAGATTTAAGCCGATTAAGTGGTAAAATCATAACTTGCAAAAAGCTTTGTTCAATCGATTGTGGGTATGAAATTTGGAAATACCTTCTTGCAAGGATTATGAATGTTCTACCCAAATGGTACTTGGGCCACATATTTGCTCAAATGAATTCTTGATGATTTGTGATTACTCATTTAAAATAATTCCTTCGTTTGATGAGACTTTGTATGGTGAAGATGTAACAAAACAGTTTGGTGTTTTATTTTATTTGTGTTCGATTCTGTTTGATCGAGGAAAGATGAGTAAGCTGAGCTATGATCGAGTGAACCAACGGCTCGACTTGAGGACAAGTCGTTCTAAAGAAGGGGGGAATGATACGACCCTGGCCAAGGATGCCCTTGATTTCAGCTTGAATTCAGCTCCTCAAGCTCCATTTAGCTAAATTAATTTTATTTGCTGGAATAAATTAATTATTTAAGTTAATTAGTTAATTTAGTTAAAGCTCTTAATTACTTGTCAGCTTATTACATGTTATAATTATGTTGTGTTAGCCGAATTTAATTAGGTGGCTGGATTATATTTAATTTGTCTTAATACCATTTAGTTCAGCCGAATATACATTTGCACTTAATTTAGTTCATGTTTTTTCTTGTAGGATGGCTGAATGCATGAAGGAGCATTAAAGTCCAAGTGCATGAATGGTTCAATACAACGTATGGGAGTATACATGAATGGCTGAATACATGAATGGTTGGATTCATGGATATAGCTCATTTTATGATAATTCAAGGTGTTTATTCATCCAAGAAGAGCAACTAAATTCATTCTCCAAAAGCTGGCCGATGCACTTTCCAAAACAGCACCTATGCGTTCACATTTGGAGTTCACACCAAGGACCATTTGGCTGATCATTGTTCACACTTCCAAAGACTTTTCCAACTCCTTTTTCACACCTTCAAGGCTGTTCACGTTCACCTTTAATGATGGTCTCTTTTCAGCCAAGAATTACATTTTAATGAGCTCATTTAAGCTCATTGGCTGAACCTAGCTGCTGCCATTTCTCCAAGTGCATTTGCTCTTCTAGAAATCGTCCCTTGAGCTTCAAATTCAGCTGAATTTAGCTCCAGCAATTTAGTTTTTATTTCCAAAATTTTCTAGCATTTTCTAGCCTATTTAATTACTTATACATTAAGTCTTTGTTTTGGCCATTCGGCTACCTAGCTGAACACTATAAATAGTTGTTCATTTTCATGTAAAAGGACTTTTGACTTTTGATCATTTGAATGAACTTTGTTCAAAGAGTGAGTTTCTCCTCTCTAAATTCGTACGAGTTTCGATCTGACTTATCTAGCGTGCTAGTGGCGTCTATCGTTCTCTTTTGAACTTATCACCTTGCTTTGGTGTGGCGTTCAACCCTTCTACAATTCCGCAATCCCACCTTGAACCGAATAGAAATTGGGGTGACACTTTTTAGTGTTGAATCGTTTCTGGTGTTTAAGCTCATTTATCCATTCCACCGACTATCCTGGATTTTACCCAACTATAATATCTTTTACAAACCGAGCCTTCATTTATCAACTTCCATTTTCTTATTTTATCCTTAAATCGAGCCTACTACCCTTATAAATTTACCATCACCTTAGCCAACCTTTAAAACCATTTGAAAGCTTCCGCATTTAGCCTTATCATT
>NC_053441.1:44015611-44060569 GCF_007990345.1 Gossypium hirsutum | reverse complement strand
AGGTCTAACAAATGAGCACATATTGCATTAGTTGCTAAATGGAGAAAAATCAGCTAACAAGATGTGTACTAAGGCCGAATATGATTTTGGATACTATTGGGCAATGTATGTGTTTTGAATTGATGGAAGGAGAGGATGCTTTAATTGTGTTATGAACAATTATATGTTAAATTAAGGTTTGCTAAGCTAGCTACTAAGGGAAATGCAAATGTTAGCATATGATTGGTAATAATCTGCTTGGGACAGCAGCAGTAAGGTGATTTGGAAAATCGCCATAATTTGTAGGAGTTGAATTAGAAGCTGAGTAAATTATGTCATTAAAGCTTGAAGAGTCTATTTTCTTACAAAAGAAACTATAAAAACAAAAGAGTTACCGATCTTGAGATATTTGAAGTATTGTGGGGCTGAGTCAAAATGACTACTAGATTCCCTGTTTGTTTTTAGAAAATCATTATAAATTGTACAAAAATGATTATAAGATAAAATTTATATGCTTAAACTCCTTAATGAGTATAGTTTCAAATGAAATCAAATACAACACATTTTGAATTCTGTAAAATGAGAAATTTGATTCGTAGTGAAGAGTGGTCAGATTAGTCAAACAGTGAAACAGGGGAAACTTTAAGAAAAATCTGGTATTGATGGCCAAGCCTAAAATTCTGAAAATTTATGATGAAAGACATACGATCTATATTCAGGGAAATTAACGGCAAGTGATTTGGAGTTTTTAGCTCCAGTTATAAATAATTAGTGACTACTGCTCAGGAAAACAGCTCGTAGTGAATATGTGATTTTGTTGTAAACATTAATGAAAATTTGCTAATGAATTATTTATTGATTTTTATAAAGCTTACTATAATCTATGTGTGTGAAAGTCGAATCAATATATATATTATTCTGAAAGTAATACTTGAATAGTCGATTAATGACTATTTTAAAATTTGTTGAACTTAAGCTCAAGAGCAAAGGGGAACTAAATCCGATAAAGGGAAGGAAAAAGTAATTGAATAGCCATTGAAGTCGTTCGACAACATCCGAGGTAAGTCTTCGAGTAATGACCTACTTGAATATATGAAATGATTAGTCATACTATGACGGATAGTCGAATGTGCATAGAGACATGATAAAGCCAATCGAAATCATGCTCTTGTGTGTGCTATTGAGCCGAAATTGAAAGGTTTAATAAATGTTTTGGTTTGAGCCTTAGAACGAAAATAAGATATGATGTGTTATGATTATTGATATATGTGTGCATGAGCATTTGAATACATCCGGCTAAGACCCGAAGGCATTGTGCAAGTGATATATCCGGGCTAAGACCCGAAGGCATTGTGCGAGTTGATATATCCGGGCTAAGACCCGAAGGCATTTGTGCGAGTTGACATATATCCGGGCTAAGACCCGAAGGCATTGTGCGAGTTGATATATCGGGCTAAGACCTGAAGGCAATGTGCAAGTTGATATATCCGGGCTAAGACCCGAAGGCATTCGTGCAGTTGCTATACCTGGGTTAAGACCCGAAGGCAATTGTGCTTGTGGTTATCTCCGGCTAAATTCCGAAGAAACTTGGGTTTGAATGTGAGAGTTTGTGCTGTAATAAATCAATTAATACGCTCGACAAACCCAAACGATAAGGTATGTTTGCATGTGCTTCGGAAAAGTCGATTCGTTTTAAATAGTATTCGTTCAATCGACTAACGAACTTTCAGCTTTTAGATAGGTTGATACCTTGTGTGGTATATGTTGATGAAGTTGAAGTAAGTATGATTATGAGAATGTGAATTAATAAAGTGATTCATTTAGCTATGTGAATGTAATACTTTAGTCAAAGCCGACTTCATTACTTGAAACTTACTAAGCTTTAAAATGCTTACCCCGTTGCTTTGGCTCTCTTTTTATAGATTTGTTCGTTAGCTATCGGATTCGGGATCATCGAAGTCGAAGTCATCCACACTATCAAAGCTCTTTTGGTACTCTTTTAGTTGAACTCTGGATATGGCATGTATAGGATACCCTTGTTGTTTTAAGCACTTTTGTGATGTACGTGTGTACAGCCATGCAAAAATGGCTTGTAGAAGTGGAGTATGGCATTAGACCATTTGTGTTTATGTACGTATATATGGTTTCATGATGTGACTATGGTTTGGAATGGAAGTGTTGGGCAAATGATCAGCCATTGGAATGGCTAAATATGATCATATGTGGACCTATGTATGACAAAACCCTAGTTGGTCCATGGTAACCACGAAATAGGTAAAGTTTACCTTGAAAACAGATGCTGACAACAGCAGTGGTGTGGATTTGAAAAATCACAAAAATTTGTAGGAATGGAATTAAATAGTGAATAAATTATGTAATCGAACCTTGATGAATCTATTTTCATATGAAAGTAACGAAACAATCATATAAACAGTATATTAAGAGATATTAAAGTTCTCGTGAAATAGGGCCAGAACGGTTTCTGGATCTCCTGTTTCGATTTTATAATTCACCATAAATTATCCACGGATAATTAGAAGTCATGCCTTATATGTATGGATTCCCCTTTGAGTCTAGTTTCATTAGAAACAAACGGTATGAGTATTGAAGCTCTGTACAGGGAGATATCCAAGTCAGAATACATGAAGGTCAGAGTAGTCGAACCCAGAATCAGGGGAGACTTTAACTAATAAACTGTACAAATTGGCCCGACCAAAAATTCTAGAAATAAATCCACAGATGGATATATGAGTCTAATTTCAGGGAAAATTTACGGAATCAGTTTTCGAGTTTTTGAACTCGAGATATGATTTTTAAGGCAACAGTGACGCGGTTAGCCAGCTTGTCTAGAATTTTTTTATGGACTGTGAAAACAAAGTAATTAAGTCTGTTAGCACCTCGCGTTCGACTCCGGCAACGGTCTCGGGTACGGGGTGTTACAATTTTATTGGTATCAGAGCTACGGTTTAGTCGATTCTAGGACTACCGTAATGCGTTGGGTCTAGCTATACATGCCATTTTATGTGATTATTTGATAGTGGGGTGATTTCTGACATTTGCAAATGTGTTTATTTATAGTAATGAATCCCGATCCCGACCGAGCGGTAGCTGATGATCTTGAGAGTGTAGCGCCTGCTCCCGCACAAGGGACAGCACCGACGGACTCTCAACCTAATGCTAGTAACCCGAATGATGAAGCTAGACAAGCTTTCTATAGCGTGATGAATGATTGGTTCAACCAATACATTCGAACTAATACGGCTGTTCCACAACCTCCATTCCCGACAAATACCACCCCCGCACCTACAATACCTCCGGTAACTGACCAAATAAGGTCAAATAAGCCCCCAGTTGACAGAATCCGAAAACATGGGGCTACTGAATTTAAGGCTACGGATAGCGACGATGCCGAGCAAGCTGAATTTGGTTGGACAACACTATCCGGGTACTCGATGAGCTATCTTGTACACCCGATGAATGCCTAAAGTGTACTATCTCCTTGCTACGCGATTCTGCCTACTATTGGTGGAGTACTCTGACTTCTGTTGTGCCCCGAGAGCAAGTAACTTGGGAGTTTTTCCAAACTAAATTTCGGAAAAAGTATATCAGTCAGAGATTTGTTGATCAAAAACGGAAGGAATTTCTTGAGCTTAAACAAGGTTCTATGTCAGTTACTGATTACGAGCAAAAATTTGTTAGACTTAGTAGATACGCTCGGGAATGTGTTTCGTCCGAGGCTATCATGTGTAAACGCTTCGAGGATGGGCTAAATGAAGATATAAAAATGTTCGTTGGCATTCTTGAAATACGAGAGTTCGTAGTACTTGTCGAGCGAGCTTGTAAAGTCGAAGAGCTTAGAAAAGAAAACAAAAAGTCGATGTGAGAACTGGAGAGTTTCGTAAAAGATCCTCGGGAAAGTCTCTTCAGCAGGCATCGAAGAAATTTCGAGATGATGTGGGCTGGTCCAGAGGCACTTCGGGCCTTTTTAGATGAGATCGTGATCGACCCCCTGTGGGTACACGAGGCACTTCGGTCGCCAGTGTTGGGAATGAAAGTCGAGACAGAACGGAATGCCGATATTGCGATAAATGGCATTCGGGGAGTTGTAGATCCCATGACCGCTCCTGTTACAAGTGCGGATCAGTTGACCACTTCATTAAAGATTGCCCGAGGTTGTCTGAACAGAATGTAAATCAGAGTGGGAAACCGGGTGCTACCATTGCTCAAGGTAGACCATCTAGAAATACGGGCAATGCTAGTGGTGGTCAGAGAGGATCTAGAGATGCTACGACCAGATCCGAGGCTCGTGCGCCTGCTAGAGCTTATGCTATACGTGCCCGCGAGGATGCTTATTCACCTGATGTTATTACCGGTACTTTTACTCTCTTTGATACTAATGTAATTGCTTTGATTGACCCCGGTTCTACTCATTCTTACATATGTGAAACCTTAGCATCCAGTAAGACTCTACCTATTGAGTCTACTGAGTTCGTAATTCGGGTGTCAAATCCCTTGGGTCGTTACGTGCTTGTCGACAAAGTGTGTAAGAAATGTCCCCTAGTAATTCGAGGTTCCTGTTTTCCAGCGGACTTGATGCTTTTGCCGTTTGATGAATTTGATGTTATTCTTGGTTTGGATTGGCTGACCGCGCATGATGCAGTTGTGAATTGCAAAAGCAAGACTATTGATCTGAGGTGCGCAAATAACGAGATAATCCGAGTTGAGTCTACGGACTTAAAGGGGTTGCCAGCTGTAATATCCTCAATGTTGGCACAGAAATATGTAAGAAAAGGGTGCGAAGCATACCTTGCATATGTACTTGATGACAAAGAATTAGAAAAGAAACCCGAATCTGTGCCGGTGGTTTGTGAATACCCGGACGTTTTTCCTGAAGAATTACCGGGTTTACCACCTGTTCGGGAGGTAGAGTTGGTATTGAGCTTGTACCTGGAACTACGCCAATTTCGATAGCTCCGTATCGTATGGCACCAACCGAGTTAAAGGAATTGAAAGCTCAATTGCAAGAGTTGACGGATAGAGGTTTCGCTCGACCAAGTTTCTCACCTTGGGGTGCACCAGTATTGTTCGTGAAAAAGAAGGACGGAACCATGAGGTTGTGCATTGACTATCGTCAACTGAATAAAGTGACGATAAAGAATAAATATCTGTTACCGCGTATTGATGATTTGTTTGATCAATTAAAGGGAGCATCAGTGTTTTCAAAGATAGATTTGAGATCGGGTTATTATCAGTTGCGGATTCGAGATTCGGACGTACCCAAAACTACTTTCAGAACGAGGTACGGTCACTACGAGTTCTTGGTGATGCCGTTCGGGCTCACTAATGCCCCTGCGGTATTTATGGATTTGATGAATCGGATCTTCAGACCATATTTGGATCGGTTCGTAGTTGTGTTCATTGATGACATCTTGGTCTGTTCAAGAGATGAGATCGAACATACTGAACACTTGAGATTAGTGTTGCAAATTTTGCGGGATAAGCAGTTATATGCGAAGTTCAGTAAGTGTGAGTTCTGGTTAAGAGAGGTTAGCTTCTTGGGTCATGTGGTATCCGCATCGGGTATTCGCATTGACCCGAACAAAATCTCAGCCATACTTAACTGGAAACCTCCGAGAAATATTACTGAGGTTCGGAGCTTTTTGGGACTCGCCGGTTATTACCGACGATTTGTCAAAGGTTTCTCGATGATAGCCACACCGATGACGAAGCTACTTCAAAAGGATGTTAAGTTCGAATGGACGGAGAAATGTCAGAAAAGTTTCGATCAACTGAAAACTTATTTGACTGAAGCTCCAATTTAGTGCAACCCGAATCAGGCAAGGAGTTTGTCATTATAGTGACGCATCCCTACTTGGGTTGGGTTGCGTATTGATGCAAGAAGGTCGAGTTGTGGTCTATGCGTCGAGACAATTGAAGCCACACGAGAGAAATTATCCGACCCATGATCTCGAACTAGCTGCCATCGTATTTGCTTTGAAAATATGGCGACATTATTTGTTTGGTGAGAAGTGCCATGTATTTTCGGATCACAAAAGTCTCAAATATTTGATGACCCAGCGAGACTTGAATCTGCGACAAAGGCGTTGGCTTGAGTTGTTGAAAGATTATGAGCTGGTCATTAATTATCACCCGGGAAAGGCTAATGTGGTTGCGGACGCCTTAAGCCGAAAATCACTATTTCTTTGCGAGCGATGAATGTACACTTGTCTGTTCTACCCGACAATGTGTTAGTAGCTGAATTAAAAGCCAAACCATTATTGATTCATCAAATTCGTGAAGCTCAGAAAGTCGATGATGAATTGGTTGCAAAACGGACTGAGTGTGTTCCGAACAAGGAATCGGAGTTTCAAATTGATGATGATGATTGTTTGAGGTTCAGAAGTCATTTGTGTGTTCCAAGGAATTCGGAACTCATTTCGATTATTCTGAACGAAGCCCATTGTAGCCGAATGTCAATTCACCCGGGTAGTACTAAAATGTACAACGATCTGAAACGTCAATTTTGGTGGCCGGGCATGAAACGAGACATTTCTGAATTTGTTTCAAGGTGTTTAATATGTCAACAAGTGAAAGCAGAACATCAAGTGCCTTCAGGATTACTTCAGCCGATCATGATACCCGAGTGGAAATGGGATCGAGTCACAATGGACTTTGTGTCTGGGTTACCTTTGACTCAGAGTAAGAAAGACTCGGTCTGGGTTATTGTCGATAGACTGACTAAGTCGGCTCACTTTATCCTTGTGCGTACGGATTTTTCACTGGATAAACTAGCTGAATTGTACGTTTCTCAGATTGTGAGATTACACGGGGTACCTATTTCTATCGTGTCAGATAGAGACCCAAGATTTACATCGCGATTTTGGAAGAAATTGCAAGAAGCTTTGGGTACCAAGCTGCATTTTAGCACTGCTTTTCACCCCCAAACCGATGGTCAATCTGAACGAACAATTCAGATACTCGAGGATATGTTGAGATGTTGCGTCTTAGAGTTCTGTGGTTCATGGGAAAGGTATTTACCTTTGATTGAATTCGCTTACAACAATAGTTTTCAATCAAGTATTAAGATGGCACCTTACGAGGCTTTGTACAGTCGTAAATGCCGTACACCATTGTTTTGGACCGAGCTCGGTGAAAGTAAAATTTTGGAGTTGATTTGATTAAAGATGCCGAACAGAAAGTAAAGGTAATCCGTGAAAGTCTGAAGGCAGCCACAGATCGTCAGAAATCGTATGCGGATTTGAAACGAAAGGACATTGAATATCAGGTGGAAGATAAAGTGTTCCTTAAAGTTTCGCCTTGGAAAAAGGTACTCAGGTTTGGCCGTAAGGGCAAGTTGAGCCCGAGATTCATTGGGCCGTACGAAATCTCCGAACGAGTTGGTCCGGTTGCGTATAGATTGATTTTGCCCCCTGAGCTTGAAAAGATTCACGATGTCTTTCATGTTTCGATGCTTTGACGCTATCGATCTGATCCATCGCACATAATCAGCCCATCGGAGGTTGAAATTCAAGCCGATATGAGTTATGAAGAAGAGCCGATGCGTATCCTAGCTCGTGAAGTGAAGGAGTTGCGAAACAAAAGGGTTCCGTTAGTAAAGGTGTTATGGCTCAAACACGGGATCGAGGAAGCTACTTGGGAAACCGAGAGCTCGATGAAAGAACAATACCCAAACCTATTCACCGGTAAGATTTTCGGGGACGAAAATTTCTTAAGTGGGGGAGAGTTGTGACAGCCCAAAATTGACCCTAGTCGGGAAGTGGTTTCGGGACCACAAAACCGAGTCATAAAAATAATTAATTTCCATATTCTATGCTTATTATGTGCGTACATGAGTATGTGGAAGTTTCATTCTCCAATTTTGCCAATTGCATGAGAAATTATTAAATAGGGATCGATATGAGACATGGTGAAAATATGATAGGCTAATTTAAAATGGTCTATTAATGCATGTTATGAAAATGATGGGTCTGCATGTCAAATTACCCAAAATTTGAGCTAGTGGTTGGCCATGCTATGGGTGGAAACATGTTGGGAACATGTTGGCTTAGTGAGGTATGTTAGAAAAAAATAAAATAAGGAATAAGGTTAATAAAATACTAGTTAATAGGAGGAGAAACCAAAGTTTCTCCATACTTGCTCCTCATTGCCGTACCTAGAAGAGAAAAGCTTTGAAAAATTCAGCTATGGTGGTTAGCTAAATCAAGGTAAGTTCAAGGATGATTCTTTGATTTTTAGCATTTTTTTTTGTTAGTCATCAAGTTCCTTGCTTAACCCATGACCAAAATTTGAAATGGTGTGGTGTCTTGAGCATTCGGTTTTAGTTATTAAAGGATGAGATTGGGTTATAGTCTTTATGTTTTATGAAGAATTGTTGAAGAGAAAATGTTCAAGAAATGGTTGTTGTTCATGTTATTTGGATGAAAAAGAAAATGATAGTTAGGTGAAGTAGAGTCTAACAAATGAGCACATATGTGCATTAGTTGCTAAATGGAGAAAAATCAGCTAACAAGATGTGTACTAAGGCCGAATATGATTTTGGATACTATTGGGCAATGTATGTGTTTTGAATTGATGGAATGGAGAGGATGCTTTAATTGTGTTATGAACAATTATATGTTAAATTAAGGTTTGCTAAGCTAGCTACTAAGGTGAAATGCAAATGTTAGCATATGATTTGGTAATAATCTGCTTGGGGACAGCAGCAGTAAGGTGATTTTGGAAAATCGCCATAATTTGTAGGAGTTGAATTAGAAGCTGAGTAAATTATGTCATTAAAGCTTGAAGAGTCTATTTTCTTACAAAAGAAACTATAAAAACAAAAGAGTTACCGATCTTGAGATATTTGAAGTATTGTGGGGCTGAGTCAAAATGACTACTAGATTCCCTGTTCTGTTTTTAGAAAATCATTATAAATTGTACAAAAATGATTATAAGATAAAATTTATATGCTTAAACTCCTTAATGAGTATAGTTTCAAATGAAATCAAATACAACACATTTTGAATTCTGTAAAATGAGAAATTTGATTCGTAGTGAAGAGTGGTCAGATTAGTCAAACAGTGAAACAGGGGAAACTTTAAGAAAAATCTGGTATTGATTGGCCAAGCCTAAAATTCTGAAAATTTTATGGATGAAAGACATACGAGTCTATATTCAGGGAAAATTAACGGCAAGTGATTTGGAGTTTTTTAGCTCCAGTTATAAATAATTTAGTGACTACTGCTCAGGAAAACAGCTCGTAGTGAATATGTGATTTTGTTGTAAACATTAATGAAAATTTGCTAATGAATTATTTATTGATTTTTATAAAGCTTACTATAATCTATGTGTGTGAAAGTCGAATCAATATATATATTATTCTGAAAGTAATACTTGAATAGTCGATTAATGACTATTTTAAAATTTGTTGAACTTAAGCTCAAGAGCAAAGGGGAACTAAATCCGATAAAGGGAAGGAAAAAGTAATTGAATAGCCATTGAAGTCGTTCGACAACATCCGAGGTAAGTCTTCGAGTAATGACCCTACTTGAATTATATTGAAATGATTAGTCATACTATGACGGATAGTCGAATGTGCATAGAGACTATGTTATAAAGCCAATCGAAATCATGCTCTTTGTGTGTGGCTATTGAGCCGAAATTGGAAAGGTTTAATAAATGTTTTGTGTTTGAGCCTTAGTAACGAAAATAAGATATGGATGTGTTATGATTATTGATATATGTGTGCATGAGCATTTGAATACATCCGGGCTAAGACCCGAAGGCATTTGTGCAAGTTGATATATCCGGGCTAAGACCCGAAGGCATTTGTGCGAGTTGATATATCCGGGCTAAGACCCGAAGGCATTTGTGCGAGTTGACATATATCCGGGCTAAGACCCGAAGGCATTTGTGCGAGTTGATATATCCGGGCTAAGACCCGAAGGCAATTGTGCAAGTTGATATATGCGGGCTAAGACCCGAAGGCATTCGTGCGAGTTGCTATACCCGGGTTAAGACCCGAAGGCAATTGTGCTTGTGGTTATATCCGGCTAAATTCCGAAGAAACTTGGGTTTGAATGTGAGCGTTTTGTGCTGTAATAAATTCAATTAATACGCTCGACAAACCCAAACGATAAGGTATGTTTGCATGTGCTTCGGAAAAGTCGATTCGTTTTAAATAGTATTCGTTCAATCGACTAACGAACTTTCGGCTTTTAGATAGGTTGATACCTTGTGTGTATATGTTGATGAAGTGTGAAGTAAGTATGATTATGAGAATGTGAATTAATAAAGTGATTCATTTAGCTATGTGAATGTAATACTTTAGTCAAAGCCGACTTCATTACTTGAAACTTACTAAGCTTTAAAATGCTTACCCCGTTGCTTTGGCTCTCTGTTTTATAGATTTTGTTCGTTAGCTATCGGATTCGGGATCATCGAAGTCGAAGTCATCCACACTATCAAAGCTCTTTTGGTACTCTTTTAGTTGAACTCTGGATATGGCATGTATAGGACTACCCCTTGTTGTTTTAAGCACTTTTTGTGATGTACGTGTGTACAGCCATGCAAAAATGGCTTGTAGAAGTGGAGTATGGCATTAGACCATTTGTGTTTATGTATGTATATATGGTTTCATGATGTGACTATGGTTTGGAATGGAAGTGTTGGGCAAATGATCAGCCATTGGAATGGCTTAATATGATCATATGTGGACCTATGTATGACAAAACCCTAGTTGGTCCATGGTAACCACGAAATAGGTAAAGTTTACCTTGAAAACAGATGCTGACAGCAGCAGTGGTGTGGATTTGAAAAATCACAAAAATTTGTAGGAATGGAATTAAATAGTGAATAAATTATGTAATCGAACCTTGATGAATCTATTTTAATATTAAAGTAACGAAACAATCATATGAACAGTATATTAAGAGATATTAAAGTTCTCGTGAAACAGGGCCAGAACGGTTTCTGGATCTCCTGTTTCGACTTTGATAATTCACCATAAATTATCCACGGATAATTAGAAGTCATGCCTTATATGTATGGATTCCCCTTTGAGTCTAGTTTCATTAGAAACAAACGGTATGAGTATTGAATCTCTGTACAGGGAGATATCCAAGTCAGAATACATGAAGGTCAGAGTAGTCGAACCCAAAATCAGGGGAGACTTTAACTAATAAACTGTACAAATTGGCCCGACCAAAAAATTCTAGAAATAAATCCACAGATGGATATATGAGTCTAATTTCGGGGAAAATTTACGGAATCAGTTTTCGAGTTTTTGAACTCGAGATATGATTTTTAAGGCAACAGTGACGCGGTTAGCCAGCTTGTCTGGAATTTTTTTATGGACTGTGAAAACAAAGTAATTAAGTCTGTTAGCACCTCGCGTTCGACTCCGGCAACGGTCTCGGGTACGGGGTGTTACATGCTTCGATAAGCTGGTCGATTTGGAATTGTAGCTCCGGGAATAAAGTCTATTTGGTGTTCAATACCTCGAAAAGGAGGCAATCCACTTGGCACATCTTCCGGGAAAACGTCTTTGAATTCCTGAAGCAATGAAACAATAGACAAAGGTAAAGAATTATCAAGTTCGTTAGCATCAAATAAGCATTCCTTGTACATAAGTACAAGTACGGGTTGATGCAACAACAATGATTTTCTTATCTCTTTTTCTCTCGCAAATACGCTCATTTTACCACTCTCAATTTCTTTTTGACTTTCTTGTTCCTCTCGTACTTTTACCTCCACTCCCTCAATTTTTTTTTCTTTTTTTCATTTTTCTTGTCTCTCTCTTTTCAATCTTTTCCTTCAACTTCAATTGATCTTGGTACACTTGCTTTGGAGTCAATGGCGCTAAAGTTACATTCTTGCCTCGATGCTTGAATGTATAGCGATTTGTATAACCATCATAGATCACGCGCCTATCAAACTGCCATGAAAGGGGTTTCTTGAAACCAAGAACACAAAAACAATCTCCAATATAGCTTCTTAGCAAGCCGAATCTGTCAAGAAACGACCAAAACAGCAAGCAAATTAATCGACAGATTTTAATAGAATTCTAAGGGCTGTTGCGATAAGAAGAAAAGAGATAACTTGATGGAATAAGACATCTGATACGAGTCACAAAGGCCCAACCCAAGCTTAAGAAGGTGATGGGCTCAAATCAAGAAAATCAAGATTCACTTTCTTGTTTTCAAGAAAATCAAGAAATCGAATCTTGGCCCAATTTTGCTGTTCGGAGCGATTTCAAGAATCAAGAAAATCAAGATTTCAAATCTTGGAAATCTTGGTCCAAGAAACCGAATCTTGCAGCCAAAGCGCATTGGATCTCCGTTACGAGCGTCAACGACCCAATTTCGGTAGGAGATGGTGATACGACCCGCCCCCGGGAACGGCTATTGTTTCAGCCTACAAGCGAGGCTCGTCGTGTTTGCAAGCTGGACGTAGCTCAATCTTATTTTGTGGAGCTTCATTTAGCTCGTTTCCAGCTCCTTTCAAGCTCAATGAGCTCGAATCAGCTCAATTTCAGCTCAAATACTTAGGATTCAGCTCAATATCAATTGGACATTAATTTAGTAGCTGAATAATTATTTTGAGTCAATTTAATTAGTTTATTACAGCTCAATTAATTTTAGTTGTTTGCATAATTTAAAATCTGGAGAAATTTAATTTTGCATCTTAATTGAGTTATTTTTACATGTCATTAGTTTGTCTTAATTTTTACAGCTTATTAATATGTTTTATGCATTTTTAATGAGTCAAATTTTATTACATGTTTTAATGTGTTTTGTCCAAACTAAATTATATGTGCAGATTTTTAGTGCCGAATTAATGTGTTTAACTTGTCAAAGTTTTATTTTAATTATGTTCAGCCAATATTACATCAATTTGAGCTCATTCATGTTTTATGTAGGTTGGCCGAATGTGGATGGAGCATTTAAGCTTGGTGCATGCACAATAGATTCAATGAACCTGGAGATACATGCATCAAATTGGTGAGCTGAATTTGGCATTCCTAGGTGACTATTCAGTCAAGAGAGCTAATGTTTCCAACTCCAAAGCTGTCAATTAATCCTTTCACATTTGCTGGATGCATATTGCCTTTTCGGTTCCATGTGTTCACACTCCATGACTCTTCAATGTTGAGCTTTCACACTTGAAATTGGCTGCTCATTACCCTCTTAATTGCTGGTCACTTTTCAGCCAAAAGTTGCAACATAAATGAGCTAATTTATGCCCATTGGCCGAATCTAGCTATCCATGCATCATCCAAGTTTTTCCAAGTCCAATGCTTCATCTAGAAGGTGTCTAATGGAGCTCCATGTTCAGCCGAATCTAGCTAGTTCATTTAAGTGATTCATTTGCTTAATTTTTAAGGAATGTAAGTGACCATTCGGCTAGCTTAGGTGTTGCTTATAAATAGCTAAAATTTTACTTTGTAAAGGACTTTTGACATTTTTAAGTAACGAATTGCTGCCAAATTTGTGAGGCATTTTCTCTCAAATTTCGTTCGAGACCCGTAAGACTTATCTAAGCTTTTTAGTGGCGTCTTTCCGAGTCTTTTCCGAACTTATCACTCCTTAAACCCGAGTGTGGCGTTCACCTTTGATACCTTTGGTTCATACTTTCCTAAGTATCGGGTCAAGGTCCTTATCAACAATTTCCAACTCAATTTGGTCCTATAAGTTTCGGGTCGACACTTTTCTTTAGTGTTGGTTCACTCTTGACCTTTTCATTTCGTACCAAATCCCTTACCATTTCGTACCAATTCCCAAATACCAAAACGTACCAAAACCAAAAACCATTTCTTAATTAATCCTAAACCGAACTCGACCATTCTAGTCATACCATTTCGACTTAAACCAAATCCATATCCAACTTTGCACGGACTTACTTTGCTTCTTTGAACTCAAATATATTCTATCTTCTTCTTGTCTAATATACTTCTTCGTTTACGATCGGGAACTAAACGACTCGGGTTCAACTACTAAACCGAGGTCGTATCATTTGGTATCAGAGCTGGTAAAAACGAGAAGTACGAGCATCGAAGTCAATTTGACATAGGTACGTAAAAAAAATTTTGAAAAAAAAATTGCATACGGTTTAGGTGCGGACGAAAAGAACGTGAAAGATCCGTAAAAAAAAAAGTCTGGAGACACTTCAATAGAAATTTTTCCAAAATCTCATTCTACACTCTTTTATATCCCCCGTAGTGAAATTTCACGCAATTAAAAAAAATTCGATATAAAAAAAAAAGTGTTTCGAGTTTGTAAGTTTGGCATTCTCTTCTATTCATCTTCTAAGCCACACTTAGCCTAAAGCCTTTCTTGTTTCTTTTAGCCTACCCGTAACCTAACATCAATCCCTTGTAAAGCCATTCGAAGCCGACCCACCGAACTAAGACTAAGTCACTACGAGTCGCTTACGAAATCACGAGAGGAAAGTGAGTGGTAAAAGGCACGAGAGTTACATCAAGTTAAAAGCCGAAATTGAGTGAAACACGAGTGGAGTGTTTATTCTTTCTGTGAGAGATTTTGTGAGGTTTTTGCTGTGAGGTTTTTATTTACATGTCTCAAAGTCCTGAACGAAATATGGCGGAAGGAGGTGGAAGGCAACCAATCCGAAACATTGCGCCTGGAGGAGGTGGAGTGCCGGATTTGGCTCAACAAGCCTTGTTACGAGAAATCCAACGCATGATCCGAGGTGAGTTAGAATCTATTAACGAACGGTTGGATCGAGTTGAATTGGGAAATCAACGAGAGCGTACACCCCAAGGGCCGCAAAGAGGGCGAGACCAATTGGAAATCAATCAAGACGACCTATATGATCCGAATGAAGTCGAAAGTGATCAAGGATCAAACATAAGTGAAGGACGAAGAGGTCAAAGTAACCGAGGTAATCGGAATCAAAGACGTATGGATGACGACTTAAGGAACATTAAACTATCCATTCCATCCTTTCAAGGAAAGTCTGATCCGGA
This sequence comes from Gossypium hirsutum, assembly GCF_007990345.1. Classification (NCBI taxonomy): domain Eukaryota; kingdom Viridiplantae; phylum Streptophyta; class Magnoliopsida; order Malvales; family Malvaceae; genus Gossypium; species Gossypium hirsutum. Next base: position 44,045,604 of record NC_053441.1, on the reverse strand, counting down.
AGCTTACTTGGAGTGGGAAAAGAAGATTGAATTGGTCTTCGATTGTCACAACTATTCCGAGATCAAAAAGGTGAAGTTGGCGGCCATAGAATTCTCCGATTACGCTATGATATGGTGGGATCAACTCACTACGAGCCGAAGAAGGAATGGGGAACGACCAATATCCACTTGGGCCGAGATGAAGGCCGTGATGCGACGTCGTTTCATTCCCTCCTACTATCATCGGGAACTCTATCAAAAGCTTCAAAATCTCACTCAAGGTTCAAAGAGTGTTGAGGATTATTTCAAGGAGATGGAAGTGGCCATGATTCGAGCGGATGTGGAGGAAGATCGAGAGGCAACTATGGCTCGTTTCTTAGCCAGACTTAACCGTGAAATTGCCAACATAGTTGAGTTGCAACACTACGTAGAGATCATCGATATGGTTCACATGGCGATCAAGGTCGAAAAGCAACTCAAGATGAAAGGCGCCGTACGTGGTTATTCCTCTTCGAATGCATCTAAGTGGAACTAAGGGGCAAGTAAGAATGTTTCAACAAATCAATCAAAAGAAACTGTGGTGCCCATGAAGTCCAACAAGTCTGTGGCCGAATCTAGCAAAGGTAAGGCCATTGAAAATACTCAATCCCGAACACGTGATATTAAGTGTTTTAAGTGCCAAGGGAGAGGGCACATCGCAAGCCAATGTCCAAATCGTAACACAATGATCATGCTTCCCAATGGTGAGATTGAATCGGAGGATGAAGTAGAAAAAACGAAGAAGAAGTTCAACATCCATCCGAAAATGAAGATGAAGTAGAATTTGCTGTTGAAGGTGAAATGCTCGTTGTAAAAAGAAGTCTTAGTGTGCAAAGCTCTATGGGTGAACCACAACGCGAGAATTTGTTTCATACCCGATGTTATGTTCATGGAAAGGTTTGTAGCGTTGTAATCGATGGCGGGAGTTGCACAAATGTTGCAAGCACACTTATGATCGAGAAGTTGTCCTTGCCGACCCTTAAGCACCCGAGTCCCTGCAAGTTACAATGGCTCAATGAAGGAGTCGAACTTAAGGTAACCAAACAAGCCTTGATTCCCTTTTCAATTGGAACGTACCAAGACGAGATTTTGTGCGACGTTGTGCCTATGCATGCGGGCCATTTACTGCTTGGGAGGCCGTGGCAATTTGATCGGCGAGTCAAGCACGATGGGTTTTCTAACCAATATTCGTTCAAGCACAAAGGCAAAAATATCACTTTGGCCCCATTGTCTCCACAACAAGTGATGGAAGATCAACAATGATTAAAGCAATCCTTGGAAGATTTGAATGAACAAAAAAAGAAATTGAGAGAGAGTGAAAAAGAAAAGAAAATGATTCAAAAGAAAAGAATCTAGATTGTGAGAAAAACAAGATCAAAGAAAAAGAAAGTGAAAGAAATTTGAGTGAGAGAAAGAAAAATGTTTTGATTAATCGTTGTCTTCCTGTCTCTTCATTTTTTCAGGTTAAACCAAGCAAGGAATTACGATTACATTATATTCCTGAGAAGAGAAGGTTCATATTGCGAGAGAATGGTAAAACCGATCCTCAAATCCATAATCTCAAGGATAGACAAGGTTTGGTTTCTGAAGAACTAAAAACATCTCTATTTTGTTCAAAAGGTGATGACATTCGTGAATATGACAAGTTTGATGAAGAAGTGGAAGATTATTGGCCAGTACTAAGTTTAAATTTGCAAAACTTGATCCGACTAAGTGATCTTGTTTCTTTTGGTCGATTAATATTTTTCCCACATATTTGCTTAAATGACTTTTTGTTGACATATGGTTATTCGTTAAATTCCCTTTGTCCATTGGATGGGATTTTCCTTGGTGAAGGATTGACAAATCGATTTAATTGTTTGATTCATGAGTCTTCAAATCCACTTGATAAAGTGCGTTGTGGGATATGTGTTTATTCGAATGACCTATTCATATTGGTAGAATTATTTCCCATGTCTAGATCCTTGATGAATTTGGAAAATCAATGTGGAAAGGTAAGGCTTATTTATATTTTTGAATTCGGCAATAGTTCTTTTCCTCCAATTGTGAATGAAAATTTGGAAAGAGCTCGCAAGTTTTTAGTTCATCGTGTCATTCATAATTTTCTTTATTGTGTAGGTGGCACCTTGAAGTGGCTTTGCCTTAAAGAGGGAGGGCACGTAACTAATCAGTGTTATTTTCAATCTATTCATGAATTTCAGGTTGCTGGGCACAAGTTTGTCAAATTCAACAACCAAGGGGTCTTTGTTAATAGAAGTTTCTTCGCGAGCAAGTGGCCCGATTTGGGGACAAATCGCTTTAAAGAGGGAGGGGATGATACGACCCACCCCCAGGAACGGCTATTGTTTCAGCCTACAAGCGAGGCTCGTCGTGTTTGCAAGCTGGACGTAGCTCAATCTTATTTTGTGGAGCTTCATTTAGCTCGTTTCCAGCTCCTTTCAAGCTCAATGAGCTCGAATCAGCTCAATTTCAGCTCAAATACTTACGATTCAGCTCAATATCAATTGGACATTAATTTAGTAGCTGAATAATTATTTTGAGTCAATTTAATTAGTTTATTACAGCTCAATTAATTTTAGTTGTTTGCATAATTTAAAATCTGGAGAAATTTAATTTTGCATCTTAATTGAGTTATTTTTACATGTCATTAGTTTGTCTTAATTTTTACAGCTTATTAATATGTTTTATGCATTTTTAATGAGTCAAATTTTATTACATGTTTTAATGTGTTTTGTCCAAACTAAATTATATGTGCAGATTTTTAGTGCCGAATTAATGTGTTTAACTTGTCAAAGTTTTATTTTAATTATGTTCAGCCAATATTACATCAATTTGAGCTCATTCATGTTTTATGTAGGTTGGCCGAATGTGGATGGAGCATTTAAGCTTGGTGCATGCACAATAGATTCAATGAACCTGGAGATACATGCATCAAATTGGTGAGCTGAATTTGGCATTCCTAGGTGACTATTCAGTCAAGAGAGCTAATGTTTCCAACTCCAAAGCTGTCAATTAATCCTTTCACATTTGCTGGATGCATATTGCCTTTTCGGTTCCATGTGTTCACACTCCATGACTCTTCAATGTTGAGCTTTCACACTTGAAATTGGCTGCTCATTACCCTCTTAATTGCTGGTCACTTTTCAGCCAAAAGTTGCAACATAAATGAGCTAATTTATGCCCATTGGCCGAATCTAGCTATCCATGCATCATCCAAGTTTTTCCAAGTCCAATGCTTCATCTAGAAGGTGTCTAATGGAGCTCCATGTTCAGCCGAATCTAGCTAGTTCATTTAAGTGATTCATTTGCTTAATTTTTAAGGAATGTAAGTGACCATTCGGCTAGCTTAGGTGTTGCTTATAAATAGCTGAAATTTTACTTTGTAAAGGACTTTTGACATTTTTAAGTAACGAATTGCTGCCAAATTTGTGAGGCATTTTCTCTCAAATTTCGTTCGAGACCCGTAAGACTTATCTAAGCTTTTTAGTGGCATCTTTCCGAGTCTTTTCCGAACTTATCACTCCTTAAACCTGAGTGTGGCGTTCACCTTTGATACCTTTGGTTCATACTTTCCTAAGTATCGGGTCAAGGTCCTTATCAACCATTTCCAACTCAATTTGGTCCTATAAGTTTCGGGTCGACACTTTTCTTTAGTGTTGGTTCACTCTTGACCTTTTCATTTCGTACCAAATCCCTTACCATTTCGTACCAATTCCCAAATACCAAAACGTACCAAAACCAAAAACCATTTCTTAATTAATCCTAAACCGAACTCGACCATTCTAGTCATACCATTTCGACTTAAACCAAATCCATATCCAACTTTGCACGGACTTACTTTGCTTCTTTGAACTCAAATATATTCTATCTTCTTCTTGTCTAATATACTTCTTCGTTTACGATCGGGAACTAAACGACTCGGGTTCAACTACTAAACCGAGGTTGTATCATTTGGATCACAAGCCCAAATTCTTAAAGGCGAGGCCCAATAAGCAAATTCCCAGCCCAATCAAGAAATCCATACATATTTAGTTGAAAATCAGGCCAAAATGTCAAAGGGCCCAATTTGTAAACATTTTTAGTTGTTTAAGTTAATTTTTAAGTTTTAGGAATATCACATGTTAAATTCGGCCCAAAACAGCCCAATAGGATGCATGGCCGAATTTTCCTTTGTTTTCTAATTAAGTTTAAATTTTTTAAGTTTTCTAATTAGATTAGGATTTGTTGGAGGCCTATATAAGCATTGGCCAGCCACCCTTTGTAAACATCTTATTATTATTTTTTCTATCAAATTTCAGATTTGTTGAGTGCAGAATTTTCTTTGGGGTTTTCTCCAAGAATTCTCTATTGAGTTTTCTTTAGAAGTTTTTTTAACAATCTTTTGATTGTGGGAGCCATCTTCAACCTTCTTCTTGCCATCGATATTCTTTGGAGGGGAGATTAGAGCCGTTTGAAGAGATTTGTGAAATCTTTCGGGATTTCAAGGATCTTTAGGACTTATCCTTTAATTCTTGCTGTTTTCGATTTCTTTCTTTACTTTTCTTTGCTTATACTTGTGTCGATTTCTCATCTAATATTTTGCTGTTCTTGTTTGTTTTCCAGCATTGATTAAACTCAAGATCTCATCGTTTAAGTTGTTCTCCTATTGGCAGCACCCATTCGAACCCAAAAATCCCCAATTCCTAGGGTTTGGCCGATTGTGATACGAACTCGTTTCGTGATTGATTCGAGTCGTTAGTGATGCCTGATCGTGAATTGAGTAGAATAGAATCGTTTCGGTTTAAAGGAAACAAAATAGAAATAATGGCTTCAAACAAAGGTAATAAACAAAATAGATAGGAAACAATAACAAATTAATTGGATAAGACCGAGAATGAACCAACAAATAAGGGAATTGTTGACCCGAATCTCAAAATGGTGCTTAGGTGTTTAACGGTTTAAAGAAACAGCAAGAAACCTTGACCCACTATCAACTATGATTGGAACCAAAGGTATATTGAACACCACACCAAAGGTGATAAGTTCGGTAAACAAAGAAAAGATGGACGCCACAAGCTATTCAAATAAATTCCGTAAGAACAAAGAGAATTGGATAACTCACAATTCAAATATAACATCTATAGTCAGCAAAAGTCCCCTCTCTAAGGCTGATTACAACTATTTATAATGCTAAAACAAGGTAACCGAATGGTCAAAAAAACATCCACTTAATGTGCCATAAAAACTGATGTCTTTTCTTATGCTTTGAACCAAATAACTCCTTCCATAAAATCATTTCAATTCAGCTGATTTGAATGTCTTTAATGTCTTAAAAATGTCTCTTGAGTTGTCCTTGGCTAGCTGAATAGACACCATCTTTTAACCTGCTCCTTAATGACATTCAAAGGTTTGATTAATTTCTCTTGAAAGCTCCAAAAATGGCTGGAAGTGGAAGAGTTGCTGCTGAATTTTAAAGGGCATAAAATGCTCTTTAAAAACTCCTTTTAATGATCTTTAAGCTCCTTTTTTTAACAGCCCCTTTAATTGTAACTCAAAAGAACTTGAACAGCCACTTATTAAATGTGTAACAGCCTTGAATTATAACCACTATAAGCTAAAAAGTCACCTGCAATAAACACATTAAAATGAGTTTATTAAACACATTAAAACACTTATTAATCATAACACATATTAAACTTACTTAAATAAATGAACTAAAACATATATGCAATAATTATTCCAGCAACTAGTTTAATTAAAGAAGCATAATTTAAAGAACTTAATTTATGCATCAATAAATAATCCTAGGAACTAGATCAATTAAGAAGCATCTTATTTAATAAAGTTCAATAACTAACTCATGTATTAAAACTTTAAGATAAGTTAAATTAATTGATCAGCAACTTATTTATTAAACTAAAACAAGTTAATTAAAAGAAACAAATTCAGCTTCCAATAAATTGCAAGTAACGCCTTTTGAACGGTTTGAAGCACGACTATCAAATTCGGCCACTCCCTCTTCCCAAGCTCGTTCCACATAGCTTGCTATTACATTTTGAAATCTCTTAGCTCGTGATCGAGTTATTGGTCCTCGTGGCAACTCAATGGATTCGGTAGTAATTTCCTGGGCTAAGGTTGCATCATTCCCCCCTCTTCGAGGCGATTTGCTCCCAAATCGTCACCTTCAAAATAGCATGCAAATGTTCAAGATGTTCAGTTAATGATTTGCTGTAAATTAAAATATCGTCAAAATAAACTACGCAAAATCGACCAATGAAAGACCTCAAAACATGGTTCATCAACCTCATGAAAGTACTCGGTGCATTGGTGAGGCCAAAAGGCATCACTAACCACTCATACAAACCGTATTTAGTCTTAAATGCAGTCTTCCACTCGTCCCCCTCCCGCATACGAATTTGATGATAGCCACTTTTCAGATCAATCTTAGAGAACAATTTTGCACCACTAAGCTCGTCCAACATATCATCAAGTCTAGGAATGGGATGTCGGTATTTGACGGTAATTTTGTTGATAGCTCGGCAATCTACGCACATCCTCCATGAACCATCTTTTTTAGGCACCAACAGAACGGGAACCGCACATGGACTTAAACTCTCCCGTATATAGCCTTTTTCCATTAATTCCACTACTTGTCGTTGCAACTCTTTAGTTTCCTCTGGGTTGCTTCGATAAGCTGGTCGATTTGGAATTGTAGCTCCGGGAATAAAGTCTATTTGGTGTTCAATACCTCGAAAAGGAGGCAATCCACTTGGCACATCTTCCGGGAAAACATCTTTGAATTCCTGAAGCAATGAAACAATAGACAAAGGTAAAGAATTATCAAGTTCGTTAGCATCAAATAAGCATTCCTTGTACATAAGTACAAGTACGGGTTGATGCAACAACAATGATTTTCTTATCTCTTTTTCTCTCGCAAATACGCTCATTTTACCACTCCCAATTTCTTTTTGACTTTCTTGTTCCTCTCGTACTTTTACCTCCACTCTCTCAAATTTTTTTCTTTTTTTCATTTTTCTTGTCTCTCTCTTTTTCAATCTTTTCCTTCAACTTCAATTGATCTTGGTACACTTGCTTTGGAGTCAATGGCGCTAAAGTTACATTCTTGCCTCGATGCTTGAATGTATAGCGATTTGTATAACCATCATAGATCACGCGCCTATCAAACTGCCATGGACGTCCCAAAAGTAGATGTCCCGCATGCATAGGAACTACATCGCACACCACTTCATCTTGGTACTTTCCAATAGAAAATGCCACCACAGCTTGTTTTGTTACTTTCAGCTCACCTCCATCATTTAGCCATTGCAACTTGTATGGAGTTGGATGTTTAGTTGTAGCCAAACCTAGCTTTTCCACCAACATAATACTAGCTACATTAGTACAGCTACCACCATCAATGATCATACTACATACCTTGCCTTGAATGTGGCATCGAGTGTGAAAAATATTCTCCCTTTGTTGATCAGTTTCAACACTTCGAATACTGAGGCTACGCTTCACCACAAGAATTTCTCCTTCAACGGGTAACTCTAAATCTTCATCATCGGATGGCATTTCAGGTTCATTTTCATCCTCTTCCTCTGACTCAACTTCTCCATCAGCTCTTATCACCATAATTCGTCAATTGGGACATTGCCTAGCTATGTGCCCTCGGCCTTGACACTTGAAACATCTTATGTCTCGCGTGCGATTTGGCGCTTGCTCATTTTTATTTCGACTTGTCTCTCCAACGGGTTGATTTGATTTAACTGCTACAGTCGGCTTTTTTGTTCTAACAAGGGGTTTGTTGACTCCTTGATTCCATTTGTTGATTGAAGAATTGGCATAGGGTCTACTAACTCCTTTTCGCTTAAGTTGCTTTTCAACCTTAATCGCCATGTGAACCATGTCCATCACTTCAACAAAGTGTTGTAGTTCAACTATGTTAGTAATGTCACGGTTTAAACCCGCAAGGAACCTAGCCATGGTTGCCTCTCGATCCTCCTCGATATCAGCTCGAATCATCGATATCTCCATCTCCTTATAATAGTCTTCAACACTTCTATTTCCTTGAGTAAGGTTTTGAAGTCGTTGATAAAGATCTCGATGGTAGTATGATGGAATAAATCTTTTCCGCATGACTGATTTCATTTCTCCCCAAGTAGAGATGGGTCTTTCACCATTTCGTCGTCGACTAGTTACAAGCTGGTCCCACCACACTATGGCATAATCAGAAAACTCAATTGCCGCGAGTTTCACCTTTTTACTCTCCGAATAGTTGTGGCAATCAAAAACAAGCTCAATCTTCTTTTCCCATCCAAATAAGCTTCAGGGTCATTCTTGATACGAACTCGTTTTGTGATTGATTCGAGTCGTTAGTGTTTGCTCGATCGTGAATTTGAGTAAGGCTAAGTTTGTTTCAAAATAGAAGAAAGGCTACAAACAAACGTTTAAAAGGGAAATGGGTTTAACAACGAATGGAAAAATTTGGCTAAGGGTAGAGAATGAACCAACAATAGAGGTTGTTGACCCGAGACTCAAAGTAGCTCTTAGGTGAATGACAGTATAGGAAAACAACAAAGAAAAGACCTCGACCCACTATCAAGAATGATAGGAACCTTGGTATATGACGAACGCCACACTATGAAAGTGATAAGTTCAAAAACAAGAAATGGATAGACGCCACAAGCTAAGCTTGATAAGTCAAATCAATTCCGTAAGAACAAAGAGAATTGGATAGCTCACAATTCAAATATAACATCTATATTCAGCAAAATTCCTTTTCTCTATGGCTGATTACATCTATTTATAATGCTAAAAACAAGGTAACCGAATGGTCAACAACATCCACTTAATGTGCCATAAAAACTGATGTCTTTTCTTATTCTTTGAACCAAATAACTCCTTCCATAAAATCACTTTAATTCAGCTGATTTGAATGTCTTTAATGGCTTAGAAAATGACTCTTGAGTTGTCATTGGCTAGTTGAATAGACACCATCTCTTAACCAGCTCCTTAATGACATTCAAAGGCTTGATTAATTTCTCTTGAAAGCTTCAAAAACGGCTGGAAGTGGAAGAGTTGCTGCTGAATTTTAAAGGGCATAAAATGCTCTTTAAAAACTCCTTTAATGATTTTAAGCTCCCTTTATAACAACCCCTTTAAGTGTAACTCAAAAGAACTTGAACAACCACTTAATTAAATGTGTAACAGCCTTGAATTGTAACCATTATAAGCTAAAAAGTCACCTGCAATAAACATATTAAAATGAGTTTATTAAACAAATGAAAAACTTATTAATCATAATAAACATTAAACTTACTTAAATAAATGAACTAAAACATATATGCAATAATTATTCCAGCAACTAGTTTAGTTAAAGAAGCATAATTAAATGAACTTAACTCATGCATCAATAAATAATCCTAGGAACTAGATTAATTAAGAACAACACTTATTAAATAAAGTTCAACAAAAACACTTATTAATTAAAACTAAGATGAGTTGAATAAATGTCCAGCAACTCATTTATTAAACTAAGATGCTTAAATGCATGGTTTTGAAATGCAAATTTAACTAACATGAAAGTTACATAATTAAACTAACTTGACTTAATTTAATGATGCAAACTTAACTAACATGAAAGTTACATAATGCATGACTATATTAAATGCAGAACACATATTAATGATGTGCAAACTATGACATAATTAAAAACACAAACTAAAATAACTAAAAATTAATGAATCAAAGTCCTTATTTTCCAGCTGCCAAATTGACAAACTGAAATTAAAAACTTCATTTTGCACTTGGGCCCCTCGAGTTTGGGCCAATCTCGGTAGCATCGAGTTGTGTCGTAACATGATGTGACCGAGATCGCATCAATTCTTACCTTGGAATGGTGGAATTGTCATCTTGATATTCTTAAGATTGTCATCTGGTCGTTCATGATCTCTAGGACCTCGTTGTCGTTGACGGCCTCGACATCGTACACTTTGGGCAGATGAATGATCACTTTCTTGTCCACTTGCTTCATAAGGATCTTGAATTGGACGTTCTCGCTCTTGTCTTGTATCTTCCGGAGTCATCTCACGTTGTTCTTGTCTCTCAACTCGATATAATCGATCTTCAGTTGGTTCAAGTTTTCTATCAAATAATCGCTCCATCTCTCGCATAATTGCTTGAAGGGTAAGATCTGGCACTCCTCCTCCAACATTTCTTACGGGACGGAACCCTCCTTCCACATTTTGATTTCTTTCCGGACTTCGTGACATATTTTTTTAAAATGAACTCACAACAAAGAATCTCACTATCCACTCACAAAGAAATCTCACTTCCTTGGCTTTTATACTCTCGAATAAACTCACCACTCTCTTGCCTCTTTCCACTCACTCCTCCTCTCTAAGTTCTTAGGAATTATTTAAACTTAAAAAGCAGTTGTTGTGGGTCGGCTTACAACCTTGATGTTTAGACTTGGTAAGAATATTGTAGGACAAAGGAAAGTAGGCTTGAAACAAGAAATGAAAAGGTTGGATGTGGCGAAATAGTAGAAGGTAGTAATAACTATAATTTGGGCAGCAAACAACAACAAAATTTCAAAACTAGCTTCTTCTTCTTTTTTTCACGAAATTTTTTTCACGAATTTTTTTTTTCAACTTGATATCCAATCTCTTGAGTTTGAGAGCAAACCAATTTTTTTTTTGAATTTTTTTTTGAATTTTTTTTGAAGAAACTACTATACCGTATGATGTGATCTGGCCCAGGTTAATCGAGTCGTTTCACAAAGTTGCCCGATCGTCTACGAGGAGTAGTTGGAGTTGTCAAAATTGGGTGATTTAGGCTAAGGGTTGCGGAAGCTTTGAGAGGGTTTAGATGAGTGGTTTGGTGTTGATAAATTCGGTTTAGAATAGAAACAAGGTAGGTTAGAAAAAGGTAATTGATGGAGATGGAAAATAAAACTTAAACGTCAAGAATGTTCAATACTAAAAAGTATTGCCCGAGTCTTATATTGCTCAAGGTGGATTAAATGGATTGTCGAAGATGGACCTTGACCCGTTACCTATAGAGAGGTAGGAGCCAAAGGTATAAAAAGGTGGATGAACGCCACACCAGGATGGTGATAAGTTTAAGAAGTCGAGTTGACGCCACTAGCGAGCTAGATAAGTCAGAACGAGACTCGTATGAAATAGGATAGGAGGAAACCTCACAATCAAGTTTTCAATAATCAAATTCTGTCTACCCTTTTTACAAAGAGAAAAGAACTATTTATAGATTACATTAGATAGCCAAATAGACTAAGTAAATTCGGCTTTAATTGAATTAAACTAATCTAGAAATGTATCTTTAAAGGCTATGTCCAAATTCGGCTGAATGGTACTTCAATGGGCAGCTTCATGGCTAAGGAAATGAACTTGAAGGCTTGGTGAATGTATGGGAGAGCAATGGACATGTCTAGGTTCGGCCAAGGTGTGAATGGACACTCCAATAGATGCCTTTTGGTTGAATAGGTACTTAGGAGATCAATGGACAGCAACCGATGCATGTAAGTGAATATTCATGCATTCTTCCATTCATGCATTCGTTGTAGGTAGTCATGCATGTACCCGAACATACATTGAACCAGAAATGTTCATGAATCCTCATTAATTGTGTTCCCACATGTGGATGTACCTACAAAAGATATAAACAAATTAGATTCAAGGTACATTCAGCTTAAATTAAATAATATCAAGACATATTTAACAAATTAAAATAAAGACATAAATAAAATATAATTAATAATAAATTCGGCTAGCTCAATGATAGTTGAAATTCTTGATGAGCTGAATTGAGCTAGAAAATTCGGTTATGAGCTGTAGTAAAAATAATTAAAATAAAACTATCACTCAAATTATTCAAATAATAAAATTAACGAGCTGGAAAGAAGCTAAATTGAGCTCAAATAGGTGGAATTGAGCTCAAGTGAGCTGATTAAAGTCGAATTGAGCTAAGGGAGCTGGAATTGAGTTGAAATTAGCTTGCACTAAGGTGCATGGTTTCTTCAAGGAGTTGGATCGAGCTTCCCCATCTTCAACGAGCTGATTCTCCTTCCAAAACTTGAACAATAAAGCTGAAACAACTTCATGAAATCGCTTGGACCTAGCTCGGTTCATTGGTCCCTTTGGAAGCTCGAGGGAATCAAGACGAGGACTTGATGGGGCTTGGGGCGTGGTCACATCATCCCCCCTTCTTCAAAACGACTTTTCCTCAAGTCGAGCTGTTTATTCTCTAGAAAATAATCCGTCTTATGCAACTCTCCTTGAATGAATGGAACAATTAGTCGTTCATAAGCCATTGCAAAAGAACTTACAATATTCGACATTAAAGATGGCAAATGAATCAATGAAAATAGACAACCATTAATCATCAAGAAACGATCAAAACAAATATGTGGATCATGCATAGTCGTATCAAGACAAGTGATACGACCATGCCCCGGGCACACTTTTGGATCAGCTCCCTAAGATTGTTTGCAAATCCATGCGAGCTGAATTAGTTCAATTTCATTTCGTTAAGCTCCGTTTAGCTCGTTTCCAGCTCACTCGAGCTCAAGTCAACTCACTCAAGCTCAATTCAGCTCAATCTTAACCCAATGAGCTTATTTTTAGCTTTCTTTAGCTTGCATTTATTTTGCTGAAATAAACCATTTAATTTGTCATTAGTTAAATTAGTTGTTTATCTTAAGTTAGTTAATTTGTTAAAATCTGGACAAATAATTAATTAAGTGTTTTAATTATATCTAAATTAAATACTTAATTAATTATGATGTTTTAAATATGTCTAAAATTGTTAATATGTATGGCCAAATTTAATGTGCAAATTATTGAGTTCATATGTGATACGAGCTCGATTCAGATGATGTGATGAGTCGTATTATGTTCCCGATCGAATTTAGGTAGTGTCGATTTAGTTCAAAATTCAATAAGATGAGTTATATTGGTTTTAAATGAATTAGGAAGCAAAATGGGGATAAATGGTTTCCAATGAAACAAGAACGAACCCTTATTAACAAATAAGGACCCGGGCTTAAAGGTTTCAAAGAAAAGGAAAGAAATGGTAGATAAAACTGAGACCCTCTATTTAGCAAAATAGGAACCTTCGGTATAGTTGGAACGCCACACCTTATGGTGATAAGTTCGAAACAAAGTCAGATTGACGCCACTCGTAAAGATAAGTCAATTGAGCTTTGAAGAATAAAGAGAGTGAATTGCCTCACTAAAATGATATTTCATTCAGAGATTTGTCAAAAAAAGTCCTTTTACAAGAAAAATAGAAACTATTTATAGACTTTCAACTAGTAGCCGAATAGACAAGTTCAAGACTTAATTTCTAAGCAAACATTGAACTAAAATTCAGCTTAACTTCATGAATATGGGGCAATGTAGATTCGGCTGAATTGTGACCAACTATGAAGCTTCCACCTTAAGCAAATGGATCTTGGAGATGCATGTAACAGCTACATTCAGCTAATGGGTTTAAATGAGCATTCAAGAGGCAACTCTTGCTGAAAAATTACCAATAATAAAGAGAGTACTTGAGCAGCCATATCAGGTGTGAATGGACGGTTTTGAAGAGCCTTAAAGTGTGAACACCTTGAACCGAATGGCCAAAAGATTTCTAGCAATGTGAAGGAAATAAATGGCAGCTTTGGATAATGAACAATCATCTCTTTTGGCCGAATGGACACATAGAAAACTTAAAAATCAGCACACCAATTTTAATGCATTCCATGCATGTATCGTTAGGTGCATGAACCCAATATGCATGCATCTTTACATCCATTGAATCTTCATGCATGAATCTGTCCAATTCACCTTCAAATTCGGCTGCACCAAAAAAACACACATGAACTTAATTAATTTCAAGCAAATTCAGCTGAACTAAATTAAAGTATAATGTGAACATCCTAAATAACATTGAGACAACTTAAATATTAACAAATCATAACACATAAATTCGGCTGGACAAATTTAAAACATGTAATAATTTAGACAAACTAAATGACATCAAGACATCTTTAATTTAACTAAATCAAGACATATTAAACACTTAAATTAATTAAGACATATTTAAAAGCTATAATGAAACTTATTTAAATGTTTATTTAAATGGTCTAAATTCCAGCATCAAATTAATTAGCTAGAACGAAATTCAGCTTCAAAGAAGTTGAATATGTTCAGCTCGTTTTTAAACTCCTTGCTATCATTTTCCTCAACCCGTGCCACCATTGCTAAAATAGCATCTTTGAATCGTTTAGCTCTAGCTCGCGTTATTGGACCAATGGCAGCTTGATGGCTTCTTGTTCGTTCTCCATTTGGTTCGTAGGCAAGCTCACATCAATATGCTGCTAATTTAATGTGTTTGAAATGCATTTAACTTGCTGATTTAATTTGCTGCAGGTTCATGAACGGATTGGTGCAATGTATGGGAGTGTGCATGCACAATTGAGGTTCAATGGATGGCATTTAAAGGAGCACATGCATTTGGGACGTTCATGCAAAAGGGAGTTGCTAAAAGTTCATGTATTTGAAGATTCATGGATCATATTTATCGGGGAAAATACATGGGATGTTTCATGCATGATTCATGCATTTTCAAGATGACCATTCAAGTATTTTAGGCACATTAATGCCTCATTCAGCCAAGGGAGATGTAGGATCATTAAAGAGCTGCACATTCATGGAATTATGGAGATTCTTCAAGGCTAAGGATGCATGAATGCATCAAGTGAAGCATCATGATGGTTCGGCCAATTCATGTACCATCTTCAAGCATGAACTGGATTTTAATGCTATTTGTGTGAACATGTTAAATACCTGTGTGAACAGAATTTAAGTTAGTGTGAACAACATAGATGCCGAATATCAATAGGCATTTTAGGCTTATAAATAGCTTACTTGTTTATTGTAAAAGGTTACAGAATTTGATTATTGAAAACTTGATTGTGAGGTTTCCTCCTATCCTATTTCGTACGAGTCTCGTTCTGACTTATCTAGCTCGCTAGTGGCGTCAACCCGACTTCTTGAACTTATCACCATCCTGGTGTGGCGTTCATCCACCTTTTTATACCTTTGGTTCCTACCTCTCTATAGGTAACGGGTCAAGGTCCATCTTCGACAATCCATTAAACCCACCTTAAGCAATATAAGTCCCGGGGCAATACTTCATATAGTATTGAATCGTTCTTCGCTTGAGTTCTATTTTTCCATTCCATTTTAACTATTAAATTATAAACAATATTTCTTTATTTCACCAAGCCTATCAAACATCTATCCAAACCATCTTTTGAACCCATTTTCTCAACTTCCGCTATAAAAAATCATCTAACTCCATCTATCTACAAAATCGAACAAACTTCTCATCGACGATCGGGCAATCAAGTGAATCGACTCAATCAACCGAGCCGGATCACATCATTTGGTATCAGAGCTACTAAAACGAGGAGTACTGATGTTCGTATCAAGCTCGGAATAGGTTCGTAACGTAAAAAAAAGTCAAAAAAATCAAAAAAAATTGAGTTGGAATTTAATTTTTTTTCTCTTCCTTGTATTTTGTTTACTATTGTATTGGATTTAAAAAAAAGAGAAGAAATTCAGAAAAAAATTTCAAAGAAAAAGGAAAAAAAAAGAAGTGACAAAAAAATCGAGTTAAAAACAAAGAAGAAAGAAAAAAAGTGAAAAGTCTTGCGAGTTTTTATCATTATCACTTATTACTCCGATCATCAAGTTTCCCTTCCTACCATTATTTACCCATCCCAACGCCACACTTTAAACCAATTTTCTTCTTTATTCAGCCTACCCTACACCCGACATTATCCCTTGTAACCAATTTGAAACCGACCCTTAAGTAGCAAATTAAGTCTACCGAGACAAATCACGAAATTGTGAGAAGAGGTTGAGTGGAAAAAGGCACGAGTGAAATTACATCAAAGAAAAAGCCAAAATTTGAATGTAAACACGAGTGCGAGTGAAAATCATTATTTCCTTTTCGAGCGAATTTGTGAGGTTTGTGGTAAGGTATTTATTTTCTTTATTTTTTTTTTCTAACATCTTCTTGCCATTACTTAATCATGTTTCGAGAAACATTTCCCGAATCAGAATTCCAATATTTGATGCAAGAGATGCATAGAATGGTGAAATCAAAATTTGATAAATTGCATGATCGATTGGATCGAGTGGAGGAAAGAGCTCGATGGAAGCCAAACTCACCGGGTGAAGAGACGGAGACAAGATCATCACGAAGGCACACATCCATTGATTTTTTGGGAAGAGATTCATACCATGATTCCTATTCAACGAGGAACTCAAGACGAAGCAAAGCAAGTTTTGAGTTTAAAGCTTTCCGAGGTGACGAACGAGAAATCACAAGTAGTCCTTCATATGCACCGAGGTATTCGTCCGCCAAGAATCAATCTCGAAGAGGTGATCATTTTTTGTATGAAAGTCGTTCCAATTATACCCAACGAGAGTCATTTCGTGCTGATTCATTTGTAACATCTCCATCCTATAATGAAAGAGTGAGGCAAAAAGAAAAAGAAATAAGAAGAAAGGAAAGACAAGAAATGTTGATGAGAGAAAATGAGCATATATGGAATGAAATCGAGAGACGAAAAAAGAAATGAAAGAAAAGGAACAAGAAATTGAAAAAGAGAGTGAGATTGAAGAAAGAAACGAGAGTGTAAAAGAAACGAGTGTCATGGAAAAAGAAATTGAGATTGAAAAAGGATGTGAAAAAGAGAAAGAAATCGAAAAAGAAATTGAGATTGAACAAAAGTGTGAGGAAAAAGAGAAAATTGAAAAAGAAAGAAAAGACAATGAGTTAGAAAAAAAACGAGAGAAAAGGAGGCAAAAGAGAAAGAAAAAGTGAGGAATCTGTTTACTAAACCACATGAGAATTTGTCTTGTTTTGTTTCCTCTTTTCAGGTCTCCGGAAGGCCAAGTGACGATAATTTTCAACTCCAATACCTCTCGAAGGAGAGAAGGTTCATTTTGGCTGAAAAAGGTAATGTTCTCAACGATCCTAGTTCGCCTATGCCAAAAGGTAAGCAAGGTATGAATGTTGAAAAGTTTAAAGCACTTCTACCTTACTCGATTGTTGATGGACACACTGTTGATGATTTTGGTCTTTAGAAAGAATCTGAACTTTGACGTGTCTACCCTTTTTACAAAGAGAAAAGAACTATTTATAGATTACATTAGATAGCCAAATAGACTAAGTAAATTCGGCTTTAATTGAATTACACTAATCTAGAAATGTATCTTTAAAGGCTATGTCCAAATTCGGCTGAATGGTACTTCAATGGGCAGCTTCATGGCTAAGGAAATGAACTTGAAGGCTTGGTGAATGTATGGGAGAGCAATGGACATGTCTAGGTTCGGCCAAGGTGTGAATGGACACTCCAATAGATGCCTTTTGGTCGAATAGGTACTTAGGAGATCAATGGACAGCAACCGATGCATGTAAATGAATATTCATGCATTCTTCCATTCATTGTATTAAATCATTCATGCATCATCTTTAAGGCAACCATTCGTTGTAGGTAGTCATGCATGTACCCGAACATACATTGAACCAGAAATGTTCATGAATCCTCATTAATTGTGTTCCCACATGTGGATGTACCTACAAAAGATATAAACAAATTAGATTCAAGGTACATTCAGCTTAAATTAAATAATATCAAGACATATTTAACAAATTAAAATAAAGACATAAATAAAATATAATTAATAATAAATTCGGCTAGCTCAATGATAGTTGAAATTCTTGATGAGCTGAATTGAGCTAGAAAATTCGGTTATGAGCTGTAGTAAAAATAATTAAAATAAAACTATCACTCAAATTATTCAAATAATAAAATTAACGAGCTAGAAAGAAGCTAAATTGAGCTCAAATAGGTGGAATTGAGCTCAAGTGAGCTGATTAAAGTCGAATTGAGCTAAGGGAGATGGAATTGAGTTGAAATTAGCTTGCACTAAGGTGCATGGTTTCTTCAAGGAGTTGGATCGAGCTTCCCCATCTTCAACGAGCTGATTCTCCTTCCAAAACTTGAACAATAAAGCTGAAACAACTTCATGAAATCGCTTGGACCTAGCTCGGTTCATTGGTCCCTTTGGAAGCTCGAGGGAATCAAGACGAGGACTTGATGGGGCTTGGGGCGTGGTCACATCACCGTATTGCCGACAATGTCGATTCTTACTCCAAATTCGCTAGCTCTAATACCAATTTGATACGAACTCGTTTCGTGATTGATTCGAGTCGTTAGTTATGCCCGATCGTGAATTGAGTAGAATAGAATCGTTTCGGTTTAAAGGAAACAAAATAGAAATAATGGCTTCAAACAAAGGTAATAAACAAAATAGATAGGAAACAATAACAAATTAATTGGATAAGACCGAGAATGAACCAACAAATAAGGGAATTGTTGACCCGAATCTCAAAATGGTGCTTAGGTGTTTAACGGTTTAAAGAAACAGCAAGAAACCTTGACCCACTATCCACTATGATAGGAACCAAAGGTATATTTGATACGAGCACGCCCCGCGAACTTCAGTGAACAAGTCTGTCAAGCCGAGCATTGACATGTTGGCAAGCTGATCCCAGCTCGTTTCCAGCTCCACGAGCTCCTTCTAGCTCAAATCCAGCTTATTCAAGCTCGATCCAACTTGCCTGAGCTAAACCGAGCTCACTCCTAGCTCATATTTAGCTCACGAGCTAAACCTTAGCTCAACTTCAGCTTAGGAGTTTAGCCTCAACTCAACTTTAGCTCACGAGCTAAAGCTTAGCTCATTTTAGTTTAAACTCGGTTTTGTCTTTAATACATTAAATAAAAATTTGCACATATTCATTTAAGCATTAAACTTGTCTTATATTAATATTTGTTATTAATATATCATTGTCATTATATAAATTGATTATGTTCACATAGCCGAATTAATGCATGACATTAATGTGTTCACATCATGCCGAATTTATGAGTGTTCATGAGATGTCTTAATGACTTGTTTATTTCATGTAGGTACATTCCTTTGGGCGGTACAATGTATGAATGAAGAAACATCTCTTTTGGGCATTCCACACTCATGAATGAAGAAGTATTAAATGCTGGTGCATGTACGGCTAGATGCAATGTTTCTACAAATTCATGCATGTGTCGAATGCATGTATGGACATTAAAGGCTAGTCCATGAATGGATCAAATGCATGGGATGATAGAATGCATGAATGGCTTAAGTGCATGTATGGTGGCTGTCTCTTAACTTTCCAAGGCACTTATTCGGCCAAGAAGTAGCTGCTAACTAATTCTATGTTGACCATAGAGCTCCTTGAGCATGTTCACACTTTGAATTGACCTATAGGCTACTACACATGCATGGATGGGTTCAAGAACGTCCAAGGGAAGGAATTAACTCAATAATTCAACACATTGATTGAATTAAGTGCATGCACAAAGGGGAGAACGAATTTACTAGGTTCATGCTACCATTTATGAACTTACATGCCATTAAAGTGTTTAATTATGAAGATACATGGTCCATACAAGTGCATGAACGTCCCAAGGAGATGAATGCAACCTTTTGGTGCACATACAAGTCACTTGAAGCCTTTCTTTATGACTAAGCATTCATGCACAAACTAAGGGGGAAGAAAGTGTCCATTCAGCTAGTGCATGAATCTGCCGAATTTATGAACTATTTTAATACATTAGTGTGAACGTTTTTATTATTGTGTGAACACCTAGATGCTGAATTTGAATGGTCATCTATGTGCCTATAAATATTTGTTTTCTTTCATTTGTAAAGGACTTTTGACTTTTGATCATTTGAATGAACTTTGTTCAAAGAGTGAGTTTTCTCCTCTCTAAATTCGTACGAGTTTCGATCTGACTTATCTAGCGTGCTAGTGGCGTCTATCATTCTCTTTTGAACTTATCACCTTGCTTTGGTGTGGCGTTCAACCCTTCTACAATTCCGCAATCCCACCTTGAACCGAATAGAAATCGGGGTGACACTTTTTAGTGTTGAATCGTTTCTGGCGTTTAAGCTCATTTATCCATTCCACCGACTATCCTAGATTTTACCCAACTATAATATCTTTTTACAAAACCGAGCCTTCATTTATCAACTTCCATTTTTCTTATTTTTATCCTTAAATCGAGCCTACTACCCTTATAAATTTACCATCACCTTAGCCAACCTTTAAAACCATTTGAAAGCTTCCGCATCTTTAGCCTTATTTCATCCTATTTCCGATAACTCAACTATTCCTCGTCGACGATCGGGCAATCAAGTGAATCGACTCAATCAACCGAGCCGGATCACATCATTTTGGTATCAGAGCTACTAAAACGAGGAGTGCCGACGTTCGTACCAAGCTCGGAGTAGGTTCGTAACGTGAAAAAAAAAATTTAGGTTGTAATTTTTTTTTCTTCTCTTCTTCCTTTTTATTTCAGCATATTGTAATTGAAAAAAAATCAAAAAAAAAAGAGAAGAGGAAACTTGAAAAAAAAATTCAAAAAAAAAATTCAAAAAAAAAAATTTTTTTTTGAAGAATAAAAAAAAAGTGAAAAGTCTTGTGAGTTTTATTTTGCTTCTTGTTGCTTCCGAGCATCCATTCATTCTACCATTCCCTCTACCCCTCCCAAAACGCCACACATACTTTGATTTTTATTTTCTTTGTTTAGCCTACCCTACACCCGACGTTATCCCTTGTAACCCATTTGAAGCCGACCCTCTAAGCCGCAATAAGTCTTCTTGAAACAAAATACGAATTCACGAGAGTGAGACGAGCGGAAAAAGGCACGAGTGGTGAGTACATTAGAGCGAGCAAAAGCCATTAGACAAGTGTAAACACGAGTGGAGTGTTATCCAATTTTCTTTCCGAGCGAAATTGTGAGGTTTGTGGTGAGGTACTTCATTTTTTTTATTTTGTTTTGTGATATAACATTTTCTTTTTAGCAACAAAAATCATGTCATACGAAGAGTTCACCGAATCAGAATACCAATATTTGGTTCAAGAAAAGCGAAGAATGGCGACTAAACGAGACCAAAGTGATCGAGTTTCTTCAAGTCGTAAAACGGAACCAAGAACCCCACGGAGATATACCCCCGACTACTACTTAAGAAAAAGTTCCTATCGTGATTCCTTTTTGCCATCTACTTCGAGACAAAGAGATTTATACTATGATGCATATTCATCAGCGAATTCAAGAAGTGACTTCGATCGAAAGTCCTTTTCATCAAGAAATTTGAGAAGACGAGAAGCCGATTACGATTTTGATTCATTCCAAGATGGCGTTCGAAGAGAAAGACATACTCCTACTAGATCTTCAAAGAAATCTTACCCGGAGTATTCTTCACGAAGTTTTGATTGTGAATCATATGCAAATAGTTTTTCATCTTTCGAACAAGATTTGTATTCTCATCGTTCTTTTGTACATTCTTGTAAAGAGAAAACAAAGAAAAGAAAAGAAAAAGAAAAAGCAAGAGAAGAAAAAGAAAATGAAATAAAAAGAAAAGAGAGGCAAGAGGCAAGTAAGAGAGAAAATGAGCGAATCTTGAGAGAACTTGAAAAAGCCTTTGAAAAAGCCTTTGAAAAGCAAAAAGAAAATGAAAAAGGAAATGAAAAGAAATTTGAGAGTGAAAAAGAAGATGAAAAAGAAATTGAAACAAAAGAAACGAGTGATCCAGAAGAAAAAGAATCGAGTGAGAAAACAAGTGAGCAAGTGAGGATTATTTCCACTAACCCACCTGTTCGATCTTCTTGTGAGTTAACTTTTCAGGTTCCTAGAAGTTTGTGCGACCAATTCCATCTACATTACCATCCAAAAGAGAGGTGTTTTAGGTTGTTCGAAAAAGGTAAGTTCGCGAATGACTACCACCCACTTGCGATTGAAGGTAAGGAAGGTAAGGATTCTTTGTTTATCGAATCAAAGTCACTTGATTTGGATAATTTTTGTTCATTTACTGTTGTTAACGATTTTGTTTTAAAAGGTGCCATATACAGTTTTTTTATGACGATTACTACATTGGCAAATTTGTTGACAACATTGGATTAGTTTTCCCTAAGCAAATTTTGAACATGTTTGATCAAAGTCTGTCACGTAAAAATTCTCATGTGTTTGACCCTGCAAACTTTTTGAACTCATGTGTTAAATCTTTATGTTTAAATATGCCTGCTCAATTGATTTGTGATAAATCTGCCTGTTTGAAAAGTTGCATGTTCGTTAAAAATTCTTTTTTGGCATCCATGTTAAAAGATCTTCACATGATATGTGCAATTGTGTTCTTCATGAACAATCTTTGAGTTTTTGTACGAAATTTCCATGTAGTGATTTGCATTCCCGATTAATACTCTTGAAGTATGAACCTTTGCATTTTGGTATGCTCGGTTTTGTCAAATCAACATGTGTGTTTAAACTAGTGAAATATAATTCGTGTGGTGAGTTGATTATATCTTCTTCTAATATGTTGCTTGTTGGAATTCCTAATCAAGTTCGTGTGTTCAAGCCTGGTATTTGCTACATGAATTCATTTTATGGAAACATTAAGCGCTTTGCATCATTTACATTGAAATTATGTTTGCTTGAAGTTCGAATTTTTGATAAGAAGGTGAAATTCAATGATTTGGGTTTCAATTTTGATTCATTTATTAATCACCTTGTTTGGCCACATTTGAAATTTTCATTTCATTTCGAGAAGGTAAGGCCAACCTATGTTTTTGGAATTGAATCAAATTTCCATGGTAACTTCCCTTTTCCATTTAAGTCCATAGTTATCGATAATACTAACCAATCTTATTTTTGTGAATTCCACCCCTTGAGGAGCAAGACATGTCATGGTGCGTCACCACCTATTCAAATTTATCGAAGTAATAGGTTTGTCTTACGTTATCTATCCAAAGAGAGAAGATTCATTTTGACTGAGAAAGGTAAACCCAATCCTCAATTTTCTTCTCTTCATATTCGTCAAGGTAAGTCATCTGAAAATTTTCAAATATCTTTGCTCACTTCGATTGAAGTTGAAAATTCCATTGATTGGTTGTTTGGAAATTATTTATACTTTGATGTGATGGATTTTTCCTTTTGGCATTGTGATGATGTGATTATTACGTTGGAATTTGGAGACTCCCCTCATGTTGTTCAAAAACGAAAGGAAGAATTAGCATACCTTTGGCCATGGCATACCTTGCATGAGCAAGACAAAGGACCAAATGAGTTACTATATTCGATTAAAGAAATTAAAATGTTTTGGATGAGGAATAATGTGTTTAAGTGCCTACCATCGTTTTTAACCAATTATCCCTTGATCCAACTTAGTTTTCATGCTTGTAATGATGGTCTAACGAAACTCTTTGATAAATTTATGTATGCTTGCTTTGTCCAATTGAGATTTTTGGCATATGTCCGATTGAATGAATACTTTATGAACTATCAAACACATTTGAATTTGACTCCTTTGAGTTTCTTTTTATTGGCTGTGGTAAGAATTTTTCAGGTTTGTGTGACATCTTCTATCCCATTTGACCGAGGAAAACCATGCATGAGTCAAAGTTCTCCCATGGGCAAACGGCTCGACTTGAGGACAAGTCGCCTAAAAGAGGGGGGAATGATACGAGCACGCCCCGCGAACTTCAGCGAACAAGTCTGTCAAGCCGAGCATTGACATGTTGGCAAGCTGATCCCAGCTCGTTTCCAGCTCCACGAGCTCCTTCTAGCTCAAATCCAGCTTATTCAAGCTCGATCCAACTTGCCTGAGCTAAACCGAGCTCACTCCTAGCTCATATTTAGCTCACGAGCTAAACCTTAGCTCAACTTCAGCTTAGGAGTTTAGCCTCAACTCAACTTTAGCTCACGAGCTAAAGCTTAGCTCATTTTAGTTTAAACTCGGTTTTGTCTTTAATACATTAAATAAAAATTTGCACATATTCATTTAAGCATTAAACTTGTCTTATATTAATATTTGTTATTAATATATCATTGTCATTATATAAATTGATTATGTTCACATAGCCGAATTAATGCATGACATTAATGTGTTCACATCATGCCGAATTTATGAGTGTTCATGAGATGTCTTAATGACTTGTTTATTTCATGTAGGTACATTCCTTTGGGCGGTACAATGTATGAATGAAGAAACATCTCTTTTGGGCATTCCACACTCATGAATGAAGAAGTATTAAATGCTGGTGCATGTACGGCTAGATGCAATGTTTCTACAAATTCATGCATGTGTCGAATGCATGTATGGACATTAAAGGCTAGTCCATGAATGGATCAAATGCATGGGATGATAGAATGCATGAATGGCTTAAGTGCATGTATGGTGGCTGTCTCTTAACTTTCCAAGGCACTTATTCGGCCAAGAAGTAGCTGCTAACTAATTCTATGTTGACCATAGAGCTCCTTGAGCATGTTCACACTTTGAATTGACCTATAGGCTACTACACATGCATGGATGGGTTCAAGAACGTCCAAGGGAAGGAATTAACTCAATAATTCAACACATTGATTGAATTAAGTGCATGCACAAAGGGGAGAACGAATTTACTAGGTTCATGCTACCATTTATGAACTTACATGCCATTAAAGTGTTTAATTATGAAGATACATGGTCCATACAAGTGCATGAACGTCCCAAGGAGATGAATGCAACCTTTTGGTGCACATACAAGTCACTTGAAGCCTTTCTTTATGACTAAGCATTCATGCACAAACTAAGGGGGAAGAAAGTGTCCATTCAGCTAGTGCATGAATCTGCCGAATTTATGAACTATTTTAATACATTAGTGTGAACGTTTTTATTATTGTGTGAACACCTAGATGCCGAATTTGAATGGTCATCTATGTGCCTATAAATATTTGTTTTCTTTCATTTGTAAAGGACTTTTGACTTTTGATCATTTGAATGAACTTTGTTCAAAGAGTGAGTTTTCTCCTCTCTAAATTCGTACGAGTTTCGATCTGACTTATCTAGCGTGCTAGTGGCGTCTATCATTCTCTTTTGAACTTATCACCTTGCTTTGGTGTGGCGTTCAACCCTTCTACAATTCCGCAATCCCACCTTGAACCGAATAGAAATCGGGGTGACACTTTTTAGTGTTGAATCGTTTCTGGCGTTTAAGCTCATTTATCCATTCCACCGACTATCCTAGATTTTACCCAACTATAATATCTTTTTACAAAACCGAGCCTTCATTTATCAACTTCCATTTTTCTTATTTTTATCCTTAAATCGAGCCTACTACCCTTATAAATTTACCATCACCTTAGCCAACCTTTAAAACCATTTGAAAGCTTCCGCATCTTTAGCCTTATTTCATCCTATTTCCGATAACTCAACTATTCCTCGTCGACGATCGGGCAATCAAGTGAATCGACTCAATCAACCAGCCGGATCACATCAATATTGAACGCCACACCAAAGGTGATAAGTTCGGCAAACAAAGAAAAGATGGACGCCACAAGCTATGCTGGATAAGTCAAATCAATTCCGTAAGAACAAAGAGAATTGGATAGCTCACAATTCAAATATAACATCTATATTCAGCAAAAGTCCCCTCTCTAAGGCTGATTACAACTATTTATAATGCTAGAACAAGGTAACCGAATGGTAAAAAAAACATCCACTTAATGTGCCATAAAAACTGATGTCTTTTCTTATGCTTTGAACCAAATAACTCCTTCCATAAAATCATTTCAATTCAGCTGATTTGAATGTTTTTAATGTCTTAAAAATGTCTCTTGAGTTGTCCTTGGCTAGCTGAATAGACACCATCTTTTAACCTGCTCCTTAATGACATTCAAAGGTTTGATTAATTTCTCTTGAAAGCTCCAAAAACGGCTGGAAGTGGAAGAGTTGCTGCTGAATTTTAAAGGGCATAAAATGCTCTTTAAAAACTCCTTTTAATGATCTTTAAGCTCCTTTTTTTAACAGCCCCTTTAATTGTAACTCAAAAGAACTTGAACAGCCACTTATTAAATGTGTAACAGCCTTGAATTGTAACCACTATAAGCTAAAAAGTCACCTGCAATAAACACATAAAAATGAGTTTATTAAACACATTAAAATGAGTTTATTAAACATATTAAAACACTTATTAATCATAACATATTAAATTTACTTAAATAAATTGATACGGAGTTGCGCGCGGACCAAGATCGAGTTGCCAAGTCACGGGAAACTCCTACGAAAGCTCTAATCGAACAGATCTGAAATCAAAAACAAAGATTAAGATTAAACCAAATCAGATTTGAATTTAAAATTCCCAAATTCAATTAAAAGAGCAGCAAGAAGAAAAGAAATAGAATCGATGAATCAAACGAAATTGAGAAGAAAGAAAAGATGCGAATCTGCCAAGGAATTGATTCGGCCAAGAATGCCCAATTTCCAGCAAACAATTGATTCCCAAATTGAAAGAAATCCAATCGGCCAAACCCTAGGAATTGGGGATTTTTGGGTTCGAATGGGTGCTGCCAATAGGAGAACAACTTAAACGATGAGATCTTGAGTTTAATCAATGCTGGAAAACAAACAAGAATAGCAAAATATTAGATGAGAAATCGGCACAAGTATAAGCAAAGAAAAGTAAAGAAAGAAATCGAAAACAGCAAGAATTAAAGGATAAGTCCTAAAGATCCTTGAAATCCCGAAAGATTTCACAAATCTCTTCAAACGGCTCTAATCTCCCCTCCAAAGAATATCGATGGCAAGAAGAAGGTTGAAGATGGCTCCCACAATCAAAAGATTGTTAAAACAACTTCTAAAGAAAACTCAAGAGAGAATTCTTGGAGAAAACCCCAAAGAAAATTCTGCACTCAACAAATCTGAAATTTGATGGAAAAAATAATAATAAGATGTTTACAAAGGGTGGCTGGCCAATGCTTATATAGGCCCCCAACAAATCCTAATCTAATTAGAAAACTTAAAAAATTTAAACTTAATTAAAAAAAACAAAGGAAAATTCGGCCATGCATCCTATTGGGCTGTTTTGGGCCGAATTTAACATGTGATATTCCTAAAACTTAAAAAAATTAACTTAAACAACTAAAATGTTTACAAATTGGGCCCTTTGACATTTTGGCCTGATTTTCAACTAAATATGTATGGATTTCTTGATTGGGCTGGGAATTTGCTTATTGGGCCTCGCCTTTAAGAATTTGGGCTTGTGATCCATCTCCTATCGAAATTGGGTCGTTGACGCTCGTAATGGAGATCCAATGCGTTTTGGCTGCAAGATTTGGTTTCTTGGACCAAGATTTCCAAGATTTGAAATCTTGATTTTCTTGATTCTTGAAATCTCTTCGAACAGCAAAATTGGGCCAAGATTCGATTTCTTGATTTTCTCGAAAACAAGAAAGTGAATCTTGATTTTCTTGTTCTCTCGTGTATGCATCTAAGGCCTTGTTAACAAGCTCTTGAATGGTCCCATTTAGTTTGGACCGCATTTGTCGGGCCTTTGATCTCGTTATTGGGCCTTGTGGCAATGTGAGCCCATCACGTTCCTGAACTTGGATTGGGCCTTTATGACTCGTATCATTCCCCCTTCCTCAAAAAGATTCGTCCTCGAATCTGAAAAATCAAATGAACTCGACTTTCCTCTATCGAACGGGACTAATGGCAATTGAGTCCACTGAAAATAATATCCATGAGATAGTAAATAGCAACGGAAACAAGCTTGTAGTCCAATCATAAGTATAACAGAATAGGTATAACGCATGTGAATGGACAGATTCAGATTACCATGCAAACAATCTAATTTACTCGCCACTGCCTCGTCAAATATTCGAAACGAAGATGGACATGTTTTAAGGCATTCAGTCGTCTCAAATTGTTCCCACAGACCATGAATAAATTGCGAGTAATAAATTAAATGGTAAACATAATCGTCACAAGTAGGTATTTGAAAAGACTCACATGGTTCACAGAGTTGCATAATTATACCATGCATTAATCGACGGTCTATAGATTCACTCACACATGCATTATCAAAAACAAGAATCTTTTTATCAACCATCAAAATAGATAGATCATCAATAAATAAAATAGGACAGTCAAGCACGTTTCGATCTAAGTGTTCATCAACAAGATCTTTATCACTATCCGAGGAGTACAAAAGTGTTTCAAAAGTTTCAAGCATCTTACCTTGATAAGCAAAAGAATAAGGGTCGATTTTACCTTTTTCATTTAAAACAAACCTTCGCTCATCGGGGGCATAGTGTAGTCGAATCTCCGTTGTTGAGTTAACCTTTGTCAAATGGAACTCAAACTTCATGTACAACCACATAAACTGTTTAAGGCACGAATATAAATTGAAAACAAATTTGGAAAATTTCGTTACCTTATTCTCCAAAATAGATTTGGACAAATTCGAGGATTTTACACAAGGTAAATCAAGAGAATAACAAATCACGCTTCTTTTCGTAATGACTTTATCAACCACAATCGAAGAGTAACAATTAATCGGATCAAAATGAGGGGATCTTTTAAGAACTAAGTAACCAAAAGTTTTATCAATAATTTTCAAATCTGCACTGGACTCGGTTTCTAAAATTTCCTTACCTCGCTTACCTTCGGGATCATGTGGTGTGATTTCATCTTTGCCTAAGTTGATCGTATGAAAGCGTCTTTAATTTGAGAGGTATTGAAGTTGAAAGTTATCTTTCGATCTTTCGGGAACCTGAAAAGTAGCAACACAAGAAAAATTCATATCTTGGTTAGTGGAAACATTCCTCACTACCCTTTCCATGTCTTTTTCTGTTGTTTCTTTTTCTAATTCATTTTCTCTTCTTTCTTCAATTTCTTTTTCACTCTCAATCTCTTTTTGCTCTTTTTCATTCTCTTTTTCTTTTTCCTCACTTGTTTTAACAGAATTTTTCAGTTTGATTTGGTCCTCATGGACTTGTTCCGGAGTGAGCGGCACTAAGGTGAGTTTCTTTCCTTGATGCTTGAAAGAATACCTATTGGTACGACCATCGTGAGTGACTTTTCGATCCAGTTACCATGGTTCTCCTAGCAAGAAATGGCAGGCTTGAATAGGCATTACGTCGCACACAACTTCGTCTTGATACTTACCGATAGAAAAGGCGATGCGCACTTGTTGAGTGACCCTAAATTGGCCTTCGTTGCTAAGCCCTTGTAGTTGATAAGGTTGTGGATGCTTGGTAGTAGTTAAGCAAAGCTTTTCCACCATCGTCGTGCTGGCTATGTTTGAGCAACTTTCACCATCAATAATAACTCTACAAAGCTTACCTTGTACATGGCAGCGAGTATGAAAGAGATGTTCTCGTTGCTGCTCGCTCTTTGGTTTTGCCAAAGAAGGTTGCCCACGATCATGAAAATCATCATCCATTCTAGTGACACGTCGAGGGCCGCGCCTCTGGGGTTGGTTATCTATCTTCTTTGATTGGATCTCGATATTGAGGTTCTTGATTCAATCGCACCTCATTGATGGTAGCAGTCAAAGCTCGAAGAACAGCAGCCTGTTCATCCAACTGTTGTTGGAATTTTTAAATATGTCACTATTATTATCACCTGTAGACATTTTTTTAAAACCTGCAAAACACTCAACACTCAAAAATAAAAGTTATCAAACCTCACCGTTAATCACTCAAAAAGAAAAAATCAAATTCTCAATGAGGTCGAATTCAATCTTGTGAGTTCTTTATCAGAGTTTATATCAACCAATTAGAGAGTGTGAACCAAACTACCAAAGAATCCTAATTTGCACTAGGATGCCAAAAACTGACGAGACACCAATTGATTTGTGTTGTACCGAGGAAGAAGTTGTGCACACGTTTAAATCCTACTAACACAAGAAACAAGAAGGTGTTAGATAACGTAAAGGAAGAATAAAGGTAAACAAATGAAAACCTACAGCTAAGAATCAATAAAAATTGCTGAAAACAGAAAACCCGAAAAACTGCGGAGTAACTTACAACTTCGTTTGACGTGTTC